>NW_018024726.1:0-5511 GCF_002006095.1 Pseudomyrmex gracilis
ACCTAAAGATATTTTTCAAATGAAATAATATATAATGACTGACACTTTTCGATCGATCGTTGCGCGTAAACTTGAGTGCGTTCCATTTCATGCATATAGTACATGTAACGTATGCTATAGAAAATCATGAGCGCATATGCATATACTAACAGAATATACATATAAACAATTATGTGCGTGTTTTGTGCATTTCACGAATTTGTGAAAAACTTATGAGTTTACATTTNTTTGGTTATTCATAAACAAACTCATATTTACATTAATAATAATAATAAAATAAATTTACTTAATCAAACGGTCGATGCAAGCAGTAAAATATACTATGATCGTGTATAAGAAGTAATCTTTACTAAATTATTAAATTAATAAACGTTTTGTTCCAAGGATTTGGATCTTCTTGAGTAAAATAAGAATAAAGTGCAGTACACTCGTGAGTTCACAACATCCTTAAAATAATTGAGCACAACAAATTGTTTACTAAGATATTTAAAAAAGGATACTGCGTATTCACTTTCTTAATTATCTTATATTACAAAATTTGTTGTGTTCAATTCTTTTAAGGATGCTGTGAACTCACGAGTATTCTATCTGCAATTTATTGTTCTTTTACTCGAGAAAATCCGAACCCATGGACCGAAATTTCTATTAATTTATTAAAGATTACTTCTCATACACGGTTATCTTGTATTTTCCTGCTTGCGTCGGACTTTTGATTTATCATGTAGCAATTTCACGAACGAATCAGTGATGAAAAATTAATTAATTTCTAAAAAAAATAAAATTGAGACACTACCAATTTAAGACATTTGTGTCGCTTTGTAGGAAATCTGTCGTTTTCAATTGATATTTTATCTGTGTAGAATATTTAATTTTTTCTGTGTTGGGACTTAGAATATTTTAAACCTAGAATTGGTTTTTTGTGCGTCCTCATTTAGGATAACTTTGCGTGTACAAATCGAATCTGACTTCGGGTCTGTTTGATGGTTAGAGTACATAATAATAATAATAATAATAATTCTCTTTTTGTACCTTGTACACTGGTGTAACATTTAGTTGATTTTGCATTAGTTTGATTACTGTTGGTTATCACTGCTCACCCTACGACACTTCATTGTTACGTCCGAGTGTTCAAGGTCACGGTTCGACAAAACCGTTTACACTTGTCGAACGTACGTTCTCCCTTTATGGTCAGCCGTCCTGGCTTTACCGAGGCGAAAAATGAGAATTTTGGTGGGGAAGATGACGGGACTGATTGTTACCGATTGGTATTTTATTCCTGACTGTTACTGATTGTGGTTACCGACAGTTACCGACTGCCGTGTGTTTACCAACAATTATCGACTGCCGTGTAGTTACCGACAGTTATCGACTGCCGTGTGGTTACCGACAATTACCGACTGCCGTGTGGTTACCGACAGTTACCGACTGTCTTTTGGATTACCGACCACTAGTTTATTACAGGGTATGGTGCCGGCGAACTTACTAACTTAAATACTTTAAAGAATAGTAAAGTTATTTATTATTAATTCTTTTTTTTGAATACAACGCCTCTCGTCTTTTCTCTATATAAACCTTAAACCGCGAGTCTGATAGCGAAATTGTTGCCGGATACACCACCTTTGGCTTAGTGATTTTTATTAGTTTCTACCCGGGTCTAATAGTGACGCGATGATTTCTAAAAATTTTTATATTGGTTATAATGCACGGAGCGGACCTAATCGAATGTTTTGCTGAATTTGTCGGACGTGTGTTGGTTGTGTCCAACGTTGACGGGTCAAACTGTCCGTTGCGAGAGTAATTCCTTAATAAATTTTTCAGGTGGTAATTTCTGTCTCCTCGACGCATACGACGTCATCTCTGACGGGCCAGAGTATCTGGACAGTGTGTTTCCTGGGAACAGATACACAGAATAAGCGTGCAATCGAGTCGCACCTCTCTTACTCTTGTATCTTGGAAGGGAAACGACAAGCGTGCGCTCGTGACGCACCTCTCTTGTTCTCAGAACAGAAGGAAACGACAAACGTGCGCTCGTGACGCACCTCTCGTGTCTGTGGAACAGAAGGAAACGACAAGCGTGCGTTCATGACGCACCTCTCTCGTCTTCGGAACAGAAGGAATCGACAAACGTGCGCTCGTGACGCACCTCTCTTGTCTCTTAGGACAGGACTGACGCGTGAGAAGCCAGATTTTAACTAACAATTTAAAAACTTCGTTGAAAGTAAGAAACTGAACGACAAGTTATAGATATATATATATAGTTATAAAAAAAAGAGAAAACTCGTTTGTAAATTAAGAAAGCTTAAGTATATTACAAAATTCTTACTATAATAGGCTATTCCTAAGTCCGAATGTGACGAAATTATTCTAAGTCCGTATTACAAAAATATTCTAAGTCCGCATTACAAAAATATTCTAAGTTTGTACTACAGAAAATATTCTAAGTTTTTACTGACTGAATGAACTAAACTGATCTGAACGACTGAACGATTCTGAATGACTGACTGAATGATTCTGACTGACTGCTCAAACGGTTTTACTCTGAATGCTCGAATGATTCTGTCTGTGCCGGTCGCTCCGGCCGCTTATATACCCTACAAAAGGTGCTGATGCAGCACTGTTTCACGGGTCCGTCGTTCAACGGTCTCACGCGGTCAACGGTCTTACGCTCGCTCGGTTCTTGCGGTCGCAAGGCGTGCCTTTTCTTCGCGCGTGCCTTATCTCTGTTTGCTCGCTCAGGCCAGCGCCCGTAGTCTTTACGCGCAAGTTTTGTGAGAAAAGAACATTCAAGAACATTGAGAGAATTAAAAGAAACTACTAAGGTATTATTACTAAAAATATTAATATAAAAAGAATTATTAGTAGAATATTATGACTAGCTTATATACTTACATCGCTATAAATCTGCCGTAACGTTTTGTATGCGCAAAAATTGGTATAACAAATTACACATAATAATAAATCATACATAAAAATCGATACTGATTCCTTAACTAATGCGCTATTACAACCTTTTTTAATAACAATATTTTGCTATTGCAACGGTATATTACCAACCATGATATATTACCAACCATGGTACATTACCGACCATGGTATATTACCGACAACGGTACATTCAAGGCTGGTAGTTTACCGACTATTGTAACACTAAAACGAAAAAGAAAAATGAAATTAAACTGGATACGCTGATACTTAAACAGACAAACGTCTCTGTCCACGGATGTGACACTTCCCCCCTTAACTCAATCGTAGGAGTGTATCGCCTCCTGCGATTGACGCTCTTTCGCTGCGCGTATGCTGTCCGCTAGAATGGGACATCTCTTGGCGATTTTGCCCAGGTTGTTCGTTTGACTGGTAGATGTTCTTGGAGGTGCTTCCGGCTGACTGTGTTAGAGTGACAGTGGAATTGGCTCCCGAGTAGACACTCTGGTTCTTGCTAACAGTAGATGTGTAATGGAGCTCCAGACCGCTCCTAGCATCTTGGTACTCCATCCAAAGATTGCGTGCAACGCGTAACCTCTGATGACAGTGTTGATGCAAGCCTTGATTTCCTTAAACCGTATAAAAATCATTAATATCCCCGCACTAGCTGAACCGAACGTGATAAACTCTTGCCAGAGTTTCCGTATAGCATTAGTCGTTAGATGTTCGATGTCTGTTTCTTTCAGTAATCCTGTTAAGGAGATAGTGTTCTGCGGAAAAACTCTGCCTGTTGCGCCTCTGGCTATAGTGTGTAGAAGAGCCGGTCTTTCTGCTGGGAACATTATGTAATTTTTCAGATTGTCGAGATCCGTTTGGCTGTAGATTCCTGATGTTGCTAGGGACTTTGCATCAATATAACTCCAGGTCGATCTCTTCAGTGGTTGTAACTCCTGTGGTGCCATCGTTCCAATGGGTTTTGGTGACAGTTGGTACCANGTACCTTCTAGTAGGTACATCGCTGGTAGCACTGAGGTGCATTCTCTAACTGTTCCGGTCTTGAGCAGAATATGCGTCTTNGGCATCAGAAAGAGTGACGAGTTTTGATGTAAAACAGATAGTTCATGGTAGCACTCTTCTGTGTGGCGTACTGTTACGGCCACCGAAGCACACTTGATTACGTGAACGGATTCNCCCGCAACCGTTGCCATGTAGCCAGGCTGTCCCATCAGATGATACGCAAACTCATCGGGTAGTAAGTTACCGAATGTCAATAGGTTTTCGAGGACCTGTCTTTCTAGGGCACATTTTTGTCTCAGAACATCTTGATATAATGACGTCACTTGTTGGCGAACATGTCTCTCACGTACACGAATTTAGAGTTTACATACGTGAACATATCCAAATTATTCACTGACAACTTCTTTTTTGTGAATATCTTATCTTTGACCGCTTCTAGAAAAAACAATTTTGGGTGTTCTGTTCTGACGAGTCTGTACCCGCAAACGGAGTGTTCTCCGACTNTTGCGGTTAAAGCGAAGGTGACGTCATCGGTTGTTACCGTATACATCTCAGGCCTGTCTGGCGTTGGTGGAACTAACTTAATAGCTGGCCCCTCGTACAAAACGTCGTACTGGTGGAACTTGCAATCCTTAGCAGGCATTTCTTTCCAGGACGCATTTCCGTTTTCGTCGGTCATGCAGGATCCTTCTGACAGGGTACAGGTAATTTGATCTCGCAAGATCACTCGGTCCTGTGCTAGCTGTACTGGTGCCTTGTACTCTGACATTTGAATTTTAACTGACGCTTGGACAACCACGTTGTCCTAGGTGCCGTACGGGTCTGAATACTGTGTTCCGGAGCAGCGTCCGTCAACACCAACAGATCGTGCCAAAGTGACGCTTTTGTACGTCCTGCTATTAGAGATGAGACCATCTATTTGCACGGAAGGTGGCAACGCTAGCATGCCCGTGGAATGTGCTGACTGGCATGTATCTTCCGACAGATTCATCAGGTAGATTCTTCGTCCGTTTTGCACAACTGAAGTGTGGGAATGCATCCCGCAGTAGAACATTGTCCGGTCTATCTCGATCCTGCACTGGATGACGTGTGTTTTGTCATAGTCCGATAACTGAAGCAACCGTACGGTTGTCCTTACGGGATTTGCTTGAGCCGATGGTAGGTCACAGTCCCCCACATCCAACAAAGAGAATGTAGTTACATTGGCCGCTGTACCGCCACAGTCATATCCTAGAATTGCTGCTGACGGAAGGACTTGAATCCCGATCAGGATAGCGAGCAGCTCAAGTGTTGTTGCTGCCGTCATTTGCAACAGAAGGTCCCCCTAACTTAGCTTTTCGTAGCTTGTTCATGTGGACGACTCTGGTCCGATTCTGCACTTGAAGCTTAACGTTATTGTTGGTCAGGATTTCTAAAACCATGTGTGGGCCCGTGTACTGGTCGCCAAACTTGGTTGTCGGTTCTCGCAGCAAATATACCGAGTCCCCGATTTTCAGCTCCTGCGGATTGATCTTTTTATCATAATATCTCTTTGAACGTAATTTGGCGTTATTCAGAAAAGATTTGTAGTAA
>NW_018024727.1:0-5454 GCF_002006095.1 Pseudomyrmex gracilis
AAGCGAAAACGTTTATCGCCTATTCATTAGCACTCGACGAAAGTACCGATATTACAGATATTTCACAACTGGCGATTTTTATTTGTGGAGTGAATAATAATTTATTAATTACAGAGAAGTTATTAGATATTATATCTTTGAAAGATACTACAACGGAAGAAGATGTAATAAATAGTGTAGAAAAAGCAATGACAAGTATCTCGTTGTCGTGGGAAAACTTAGTTTCGGTTGCTACCGATGGTGCTGCAGCAATGGTGGGACAACATGCTGAATTTATAGGACGTCTAGAATCAAAATTAAAATCGCAATCAGGACAAGAAATATATTCCATACATTGCATCATTCATCAGAAAGCATTATGTGCAAAATCCGTAAAATATAAAGAAGTAATGAAAATTGTTATTAAAGTTGTCAATTTTATTAGAACATCAGAATTGAACCATCGCCAATTTTGTGAATTTTTAAACTTTTTAAATTCAGAATATTAAGAGGCACGGTAGTGCCTCGCACCAAATTTACGCGCGCGCAGTGCGCCCGAACTGAGCAAGGCACACCGTACCTCTTAATACGCAAAAATGAAGAATTTTAGGAGTGGGGAAAAATGCAATCAGCAATATCTTAATACTGACTGAACCAATCGACATTATTCTAGTCTTAATCGATTCAGGTAAAAAGGCAGAAAAGAAAAGTATCAAAGTGTCTTTTTTTCCGAGGCTTGCTTTTAAAGCTGTTTACAGAAAACGTTTTGACTTGTAATTTTTCACGTTTTCTGACTAGAAAGGCAAGTGGTGAAGAAAAACGACCGGCTAGGTGGTTGGAAAAAACGACCGGCTGAAGGGTGAGGAAAAACGACCAGCTAGGTGGTGGGGAACTGTCAGTTTATTTGTGGTGTAAAAAATGGTGCCAATATACATGCGTTTACACTGTGAGAGAAAGTGAGAAAGAGTGAAAAAGAAAGTGAGAGAGAGTGTGAGAAAAAGTAAGCGACAGTAGGATAGAACATGAGAAAGAGTGAAAGAGTGTAAGAGAAAATGAGAAAAAGTGCGAGAGAGAGTGAAACAGAGTGANAGAGACCACAAAAGAGTGCAAAAAAAGTGAGAAAAAATGCGAGAAAAAATGAGAGAGAGTAAGATAGAAAATGAGAAAGAGTGAAAGAGTGTGAGAGAATGTCTTATAAAGTGCGAGAAAAAGTAAGAGAGAATGAGAAAAAGTGCGAGAGAAACTGAGAGAGAGTGAGAGAGAGAAAGACAAAATTTAAGAGTGCGAGAGACAGTGAGAAAGTGAGAGAAAATTAAAAAAAATGGAAAAAAATTGTGAGAGTGCAAGAAAAAGTGAGAGAGAGTAAGATAGAAACAAAGAAAGAGTGGGAAAGTGTGAAAGAAAGTGTTATAGAATGCAAGAGAGAGTAAGAGAGAGTGAGAAAGAGTGGAAAAGAGATTGAGAGAGAGTGAGACAGAAAGAAANAAAGTGTAAGAGTGTGAGAGAGTGAGAGAGAGTGAGAGAGAATAAGAAAAAGTAGAAAAAAAGTGAGAGAAAGTGCGAGAAAGAGTAAAAAAGAGTGCAAAAAAAAGTGAAAGAGAGTAGGATAAAAAATAAGAAAGAGAGGGAAAATGTAAGAGAAAGTGTAATAGAGTGCGAGAGAGAGTAAGAAAGAGTGAGAAAGAGTGCGAAACAAACTGAGAAAGTGTAAGAGAAAAAAAGAGAGAGAAAATGTAAATGTGGGAAAGAGAGTTAGAGAGAGTAAAAAAGAGTACAAGAGAAACTGAGAAAGAGAAAGTGTAAAAGTGCGAAAACGAATGAGAATGAAAGAGAATAAAAGAGTGGAAAAAAAAGTAAAAAAAAGTGTGANTGAGAGTGTTATAGAGTGCAAGAGAAAGTAAAAGAGAATGAGAAAAAATTTGAGAAAAACTGAGAGAAAGTGAGAGAAAAAGAAAGAAAGTGTAAAAGTGCAAAAGAGAGTAAAAGAAACTGAAAGAGACCAAAAAAAGTGCAAGAAAAAGTGAGAGAGAATGCGAGAAAAAGTGAGAGAGAATGCGAGAAANAGTGANAGAGAGTAGGATAGAAAATGAGAANNAGTGAGAGAAGTGAGAGAGTGTGTTATAGAGTGCGAGAGAGAGTAANANANAGTGAGAAAAANTGCAAGAGAGACTAAGAGAAAGTGAGAGAGAAAAAGAAAAAATGTAAGAGTAAAAGAGAGAGTAAGAAAAAATGATGAAAAATAAAAAAGAGAGAAAAAAAGTAAGATAAAGTGCAAGAAAGTAAGATAGAAAAAGAGAAAGAGTNGGAGATTGTGAGAGAGAGTGTTATAGAGTGCGAGAAAGAGTAAAAGAGAGTGAGAAAAAGTGCAAGAGATACAGAGAGAGAGTGAGAGAGAAAAAAAGAGAGAGTGAGAGTGACCACGCAAAAATGCAAAAAACAGTGAGAGAGAGTACAAGAAAGAGTGAGAGAGAGTTAAAAGAATAAGTGGAATTCTGGACTTCTCAGTCCAGAAATAAGTTCTGACACGAAAAAATTAAAATATTCTACGTATCGACACAAAAAAAATTAAAATATTCTAAGTCCTAACTGGAAGTAATTAAAATATTCTAAGTCCTGACTGAAAAAAATTAAAAGATTATAAGTTCTAACTGGAAGTAATTAAAATATTCTAAGTCCCGACACAAAAAAAATTGAAATATTCTCAGTCTCGANTGAAAAGAATTATTCCGAACTGACGTTTTCGCGAAGCCAACTGAACAGGATGAATCTCAGAGACAAACTGTGTGTCCGGACCAGTCGCTTCGGCCGTTTATATAGCGTCCCAAATACCCTGACAATGCACGGTCTTACGGGTCCAGCGGTCACCGGCTCCTGGTCAACGGTCCCGCGGCCGCCAACGGTCCGCGGTCCCACGCGTCCTTTATCTCGGCGCGTGNCTTATCTCTACTTCGGGCCGTCTGCCCGGCCAAGCCAGTGACCCTGGCCCCTCACAAGCGAACTTTGCCGTGGGAACACTTCGCGCACGAATAGTACAGAATANTTTACGTTTTGCCTAAATTACCTAAATATTAATTAAAAGGTTAATTTTACATTTAAAACTACTGAACAAATTTACAAAACGCTAATAATGCTAATTGTTGAACTATTCTACAGACCGATAGATATATATGCGGTTACAATAACAAAGCAGAATGTAAGTAGTATGGCAGAATTATAAAAACGTAAATTCTAGAAACTATTATAATAATGTAAAATTAATTAATAAAGATACGGTGTAATAATAATTAACTCATAACATAAGGAATCATACTAACAGCAGTAACTACCACCGGAAAGTTGAAAAGTTTCCGAAAAATCCCAAAATTTGTCAAGATAAATTTTGACGAACATAAACATTTTGTTTATTAACACATGTGTTCAATGACACATAGTCGATATTGTAAAGNTAGGATATCTCGAGAACTAGGACAGCTAGGGCAAAACTTATTTTACAGGGGCTCTTCATCCACTGGGTTGTAAATTATGGCGATGAATGAAAATATACAATTTAAATATCTCGCGAACTATAAGAGTTATCAAAAAACGGTTTTTTGATCCTTCATTCTATTACTTAGATGCAAAATATCACGTAGTAAAAAGATGATAATTTTATTTAGTTAAACAATCGCTTGTTACCAACTATAGTTAGACGTCTCAAAACACACTGGTATTTTGCAGGTTTTTACGCTGAAGACGATGATGCAAACCGTTTTTTTTCTCTTTTAGTCTCTGAAACTAATTTTGCAACTTTCGGATTGGCGCTTGGTTCTGACCTGAGTTACTTAACTTATGACTAACGGTAACAGAAACATGATGATAACTAACGCAAGTTGATAAANTATCCGGAAATTTGTGGTTTGGCAAATGGTAATTTACCGACCGTGGAAAATGTTTAAGTACAGTAAAATAATGGTACCGGTAACATTACCAACTCTGGTACTTGAAAGGAACGGAGGTTATTAGTAGAACACGTTACCGGCATGAGTTACCTCTTAACTTTGTGTCTTTTGGCTTATTTTACTGTACTCGCATCTATTTGAAGTCTATATGCTATGGTCAACAAGCGTAAAGCCTAAAGGCGGTGTTTTTAAGAAAGACTCTTTTGACCAATCATAACANTTTTTGATTTCTAACAGGGTTTTTAAAGTGATTTTTTGAACGAGACTTACCGGGTGGTACTCACACGGGTTTAAGGAGTTAGAAGACGCGATAAAGCTACTGACCCATCAGATCGTTTCTCGATCTTTTGACCATGTTCCTAAAGGTACTTGTAAGAAAGAGTGAATGGACCCTACTTGCAGGCGTCCAAATAGTCCAGAAATTGCAACAAAATTACTGACCAATCAAACGCTTTTTACTAATCTGGTTGACCAATGAGATTTCTTTTATTCCGCTCAATGGTTTAAAACATGAATTTTACAAAAAGGCTAACTTGGCGTAGTTGCTACGTGCTTTGTCACCTAATACAGCAAGATTTTTCATTTCAACCAATCAGATTGTTTGTCACCANGCAATCAGCAAATCAGATGTTTTTACTGATTTTGACCGACTTCGTAAACAAATTGTGAAGAAAGCAACAGTTGTCGCGACTTGTAGAAGTCAAGAGACTTAGAATTGTCAGAAAACTGTCTTGACCATTCAGATGATTTTACGGGTTTTTAACCAATTTCTCGGTCGATTTTTAGGAAATGACTTACAAGGACGTGATGAGTCGAAATTCACGATAAAACAACAGATTGCTAGTTACTAGGAAAACGACCAATCAGATTGCATCATAGGGGAAAACTGCTAAATTTTACTCGTAGGCTAACACAACGTGTAGTATACGTTAAAAGCAGTTATATGAACACAATGAATGCAAATCAACAGTGAAAACGACACTTGCAAAATTGGTAGGTACAAAAACGCGACTCGGAGTAGGAAATTCTTAAGTTTAGGTGATGATACAGTGGTTTGGACCGTAGTTTAACGTCTTTGCGTACGCTTGACAATGGGAGATACTACTGACAATACACGGTAATAAACTAAGATAACAAAAGAAAAAAAGAGAAAAAAAGAAAAATGTAAATCGGGTCAACCGGGGCTCACCATGGCCACGTCTACGGACGTGACAACTAATTTGAAAATATTGCGAAAAAAACTTTACGGCCGAGAATCGAACTTGGAATTTCCGGCTTCCCGTGCCATCGCCTTTTCTGTTAAAGTTAGATTGAAATTTCAATTCAGAAAACCTTTTAAGAGATATAAGTAGCTCTCATTTGTTTGATAATTATATCTCTATTATATCTTTTGTATTATATTTTTTATCTGTGCTGTAAAATTCATAAGACATTTACAATGCGACGTTTTCAATCAGGATAAATTCTTGATTAACGGCGTAAAAACGCGACTAAAAACTCATTTGCTCAAAGGATTCTTTCTGTCTCATGGAACTTA
>NW_018024728.1:0-3480 GCF_002006095.1 Pseudomyrmex gracilis
CCGTGACAGGACGCTAATCATTTGATTTGGTTAATTACGTGTTTATGAAAGAGATTCTGAGTTGTAAAATTAAACTCTGTGTACTGGAACGGTGTATTAACCATGTTTGAGATCACGAACCGTTAGAATGCAGTAAGTTGTGATTTTCCTGAAAAAAGTTAATTAGTAGAATTAACGGAAATAAATGATCTAAACGATATTAGTAGCATTAGTTAACGCGGTTAGTCGTGAAAATTTTGCTTAATTAAGAAAATTTAAAATATTCAGGTATAGTTAAAGTGTGCGACTTAAGAGTCAAGATTACTTTTATTTGAAAGTGCATGCCTAGTAAAAGAGCAGTGGAAGGTCATTTTGTCTTAGTTAACAAATTAATTGTTAATGAACAAATTCAGACAATTGGAAAATAACTTCAGATACGAGAACAAAGTTCGAGTTGTTAACTACTGGGATCTAAAGTAAAAGATTCTGGTAGATGTAGTTAATTAATAACGATAATTAAGTATTAAACCGGAAGTCATCAGTTAACAAAAAATAAGGGTATAATTGTTTTGTGTGTAAGCTTAGCAAGAGCCACAAAAGTAAATTATCACTTAACTAGCAAGTAAAGTTAGTGAAGGCAAGGTCACGTGATAGTAAGATTAAAGTGTAAAACGTCTGAAAACTTAAGCTATAGATTGCAAGGTCTTTAATAAGATACTTTAAAACAGTAATCTCGCTTAACAGAATAAAACTTAAAATCTGAAAACAAAGAGACTTGTCGAGTAGTGGTGAAGGTTTGCACTAATGGTTAAGTCAGTAGAAGTAAACTTTTAAAGTACTTACCCTAGTTAGAGATACTTACCGGAAATCGCCATTTACCATTCCTAAGGGTTCTCGAACGGTTACAAAGGACCTGAAACAAATAAAAGAATTAGGCTAAAGAGATAATAGTAATAACACACAGTTACCTGATTAAGAGTATTGGATTTGGTTAAAGTCCAATATTAAGACGATTAAGTTGTTTAGTTATAAAGTTTAGTAATAACGTTTAATAATGGCAACTGTAAGATCACCTACGAACATTAAACGCAAAACAGATGGAACAGTTTCGGACGATGAGGTGGTAAAGTCTATAAAAGCACCTCAAGTAAAACCATCAGTGGGTACTAAGAACTTAATGGACAAAACGTTTGAAACAATACCGCGAGAAACACGAAGCGTAACAGCAAAGAGAACGGAAGCTATGGCTAAAAGTCAGTATAACATGGCGTTTGAAGTCCCAATAACAGAGGTACAAAGTAAAGTCAAACCCGAGGAAACATTCTCATCTAAAGCTGTTCAACAAATGATGTTTGACATGCAAAGACAAATGGCAGCTTTANTGGAAAGGGTTGACGGAGCGTTAAGGGTAAATCCTCGAGATGAAGNATCGGGAGGTCAAGAAGAAACAAAATCTTGGCAACCGAAAACTAAGGCGGACGATAAGCCCATTAATCCAGGTGAAATGCCTAATCAGGATATGGGGGATNTAACGAGTCAAGCTGTTAACCAGTTGNTTCCGTATAATATGCCATTCCGTTTACCGCTAGGTGGGTGGATAGTAAGCCCATTTCAAGACCTTAAGTTCAGCGGAAAGGAGACAGAGCTTAATCCGGTAGCTTTCCTAAAACGTTTTGAAAATATCGCGATTAGGGAAAACGTAAGCCAAAATGAGCTGTTAGCGCATTTTCCAAGATGCCTAATAGGATCGGCAGCTAGTTGGTATGATGCGTATGACTTTACGACATACGAAGAGATGAAAGAACATTTCTTACAAAGATTTTGGAATGAGTCAATGCAAAGTCGAGTTCGTCAAAAAATCTATTTGGGTAAGTATGATCAAGGACGTAATAAATCTACGGCTGAATATGTCATGGAATTATATCGGTTGTCAAAGTCGTTGGATTCTCCAATGACCGACCGAGAGTTTATTGCGTGTATTTCCAGACATTTTGACAGTCAAACGGCCTTAATGATTAGACCCGGCGTAATAACAAAAGTTAGTGACTTAATTGACTATTTAACACATGCGGACACGCTAAAGCGTTTTGAAAAAAGCGAACAACGCGATAGCAGAAAAGATGCCGCTAACAAAAACTTTAAATCCAAAACCGGTTCTACGAGTGTTAGAGGAGGTCGAAATTGGAGGGGGTCGAGCAGAGATCGTGAAGATTCAAGTGATCGATATTATCGCGGTAAAGACAATAGGGACAATTCGCGAGACCGTAGTTATCGGCGCGACAGTACTAACGAACCTAAAACCAATCACAAGAGTAAACAAGCCGACCCGGAACCTAAAATAACGTATCCAAACAGTAGCAACGAGGAAAGAAATAAATCGCGTAAAGAAGCTGAAACGCGTTATAAGACTAATACTAAAGAGTTAAGTAAAAAGTCGACGTTTAAAAAACAGCCCGCGGTTAAATCAAAATCTCGCGCGAAAGTAATGGCGTTAAACGAATCATCAGGAATTAGTAGTTCAGATTGTCTAACTTCAGATTCGGACGGTGATAGTCAAAAGATATCCTTGTTGAGAACGGGAGAAATTATTCGTGATCTGGAAGAATTTCAGAATAGCGAACAAAACAAAACTAAGTGCAGGGTTAGCGCTAAAATAACGGTAAAAATCNAAAATAAAGACGTNAAAGCCTTAGTGGATACTGGCGCACAGATAAACGCCATATCCAAAGATCTTTATGAAGAGATAGTAAATATGGGGCAACAAGTTACTACAATACCCATAAATAGATTTACGGTAAGGGGAGCCTTCACCGATAAAGGTGAGCCCATAGCGTTCAAAACAGCGTTAGAACTAGAAATAAACGAAAAGAAATATATAGTCGAGTTCTATATCATGAAAAAATTGGCATACGAGATGATACTCGGAATGGAGTTCTTGGCAAGACACCGNGCAACTATTAGTTGTACGGGGGAAAGTTTACAACTAACTCTCGAAGAAGCGGCACATNTAGCGGCAATACAACGCTTAACAAGAGAGGAAGCGAACGCACGAATTGCGGAGGTCTTAGCCGAAAATAGGGANTTATTCCAAGAGGGAATAGGATGTGTCAAACANTATACACATCNCATCAAAATGAACTCNAAAATNCCTTTTAAAGCTAAGGTATACCCAATTCCGGAAGTTCATCGACANGCCGTGACGCAATANNTAAACGAACTAGAAGAACAAGGTATAATACAAAGAGCCCCTACGCAGTATATAAACCCGTTAGTTACTGTGATTAAGAAAAACGGACAAATAAGACTCTGCTTAGATGCTAGAGAATTGAATAAACGCATGTCTAATGAACACGCACAACCTCCGTCTATTGAGGAAGTGTTTCAACGAATGAGACATCGTAAATACTTTACGACTTTGGACGTTACACAGGCGTTTTGGCAGATTCCGTTAGATGAAGAAAGTCAAAAATATACGGGATTCATGCATAACAATCAAACTTA
>NW_018024728.1:3880-6316 GCF_002006095.1 Pseudomyrmex gracilis
CGTTTTATTAGAAATTTGTCTCGCATGACGAAGCCATTGGAACTCTTATTAAGAAAAAATGTAAAATTTGAGTGGGGAAAATCTCAACAAACGGCATTTGACGAAATAAAAACAGCATTTAGAGACGCGGAGGATTTGTTCCTGCTTAGAAAGGGTTTACGTTACGGAATTAGTGTAGATGCGTCAAACACGGGTCTCGGAGCAAGACTATTTCAGTTCTCCGATGATGAGCCCGACAAACGTTATACGATCGCGTACGCGAGTCGTAGCCTAAAAGGAGCCGAGGTGAATTATACGATTACCGAGTTGGAATGCTTAGCCTTGGTGTGGGCGCTTAAGAAATGGCATACGGTTCTAATGGGACATAAGATCAAAGTCTATACGGATCATCGTGCTCTTAAATTTCTGAGTTCATGTACGGAAAATAGCAGTCGAATCGCTCGTTGGTTCGAGTTTTTGCAAGAGTTTAATCTCGACATTGAGCACGTACCCGGAAAACAAAATGATATCGCCGACGCACTATCACGTAGTTTTGTAGAAACACCCGCAAAAGCCCGACAAGATAGAACAAAATACATAGTCTTGATCAAATCACCACGTGATGGGCAAGACATTTCTCAGTGGGCGGAATTTATTAAAGATGCCCAACAAAATTGCGAAGCTTTGTTAAATGACGTTAGAAATAGGCCNGATGTTTATCGGGAGAGACACGGTATAATACGTAGATGGACACGCGACGGAGAAAGGATACCAATCCCGGACGAAGTTGCGTGGGACCTAATCAATCTCGTACACCGTTACCTAGTGCATTTTGGCACCGATAAGACATTAGCTTTCGTAGAACGTTATTTTTACATTAAAGGAGTAGATAGGTTTGTAAGGGACGTAGTAGCTTCCTGTCACGTATGCTTAGCGACNAANTACTANACTAAAGCTACGGTGGGGANATATTANTACGAGATTCCGAGAAAACCTAGGAAAATTGTGTCTATGGACCTTTGTGGACCTCTACCACAAACGTCAGAGGGGAACAAATATATTTTGGTTCTTAGTGATCATTTTTCCAAGTTAACAAAGTTATACCCCATAAAAAATCAGAAAGTAGACACGATTTGTCAAACCTTAAGTGATAAGTACTTACCAGAAGTTGGTATACCGGAGGAAATATTAACCGACAGAGGCGAACAATTCGGCTCTGATCGATGGGTAATGTTCGGTCGCGAGAATGATTTTGAGACACGCCATACGTCGCCATATAATCCCCAATCAAATCCCGTTGANAGGGTGATGCGCGAAATAAATCGTGTGTTAAGAGCGTACGCNCATGGACGACATACGGTATGGGACAGAGTAATTCCACGGTTAGAGAAAATCCTTAATCTCACCGAACACAGAAGCACCGGTATGCGACCAATCGAACTACACGAAGACCTAATAGAAACGGACATAGAAGATATAGACCCAATACTAAAGCCTAAATGGTACAGCTTGGGACAAGGACCAAGACCAACTTTACGCGAAAAAATACGCATGGCAAGACATACGTTAAAGTCTCGTCAAGATCAAAGGCGTAAGCAAGCGGAAAAGAAAGGAACTGCGCAAGTCTACGAAGAAGGCACAAAAGTATGGGTTAAGTTACACAGGAGGTCGGATAAGTCACGACGTTTAACTAAAAAGATTCACCTGGTGTATGAAGGACCATATCAGATAAAACAAGAAATAAGACCCAACGCTTATTTAATAGAAGACCTTGAAGGACAAGCAATAGGTGTATATAACTCCAGACAGTTAAGGCCACATAGGGACCCAGAATACAAAGTTCTGAGCTGTATATTAAACTCATCTGATGATGGTTATGACTCAGGAAACAGTCGACAATCTTTGGAGTCCAAAGAGCCGCAACCTGCAAGAACGGAGAACGCACAGCAGAAAAATCGCAAGGAACCTAATAAACCTATTTTGAAAACTCAAGAAGGAAATGGTGATTGCGAACAATCTAATTACAAAGCTAAAGTAGTTAGACTAAATATTAGTCCTAAATACTCACCTGAAGACTACTTACCTGGTGAAGAATCCGATTACGAGTCTGATCAAGAATCAGAAGAAATCCCACGACGTCCAGAGAAGTTCCAGAAGAGNAATTCGGCACAGGAACGGGATACTGATGATCAGCACCTGAAAAAGAAAAAAGAAGAGATTAATCGAGATAAAGGTCACCCTCATCCTAATAAGGACGTGTACGAAGNTGATACGGATGAAGAAATCGTTAAGGTACTCATGGAGTATGAAGAGACCTTAAGTCCATCTCGAGTTCACGTACAACAACAATATACAATATTACGTGGAATTAAGGATCGCCGGAAGAAAAGTGGCGAAATACACGAAGAAATTTATGACTTTTGTATGTTGGAAGTGATAGAACACGATAAAGTGAAT
>NW_018024729.1:0-3001 GCF_002006095.1 Pseudomyrmex gracilis
GGACCACAGACATATACGCCTAACTCTGCAACAAATACCGCAAATCAGCTGAGTTCGTAACCCACAAAAAACCAACTGGGAGGGCTTTAGGGCTGACCTTAAGGCCCAGCTCGCTCTGGTCCCAACCAGTTTCAGAACCAAAAATAACTTAGAAAACGCGGCGGACTTTTTAAAGAACGCCATTACAAACGCCTTTGAATTAAACTGCTCACCAAAACTTAGGAATCCGGTAAACAAGGTCCACTGGTGAAATAAAAAGCTCGGTAAGCTCAGGTTGGAAAAAAGAAAGAAATTNAGCAAGGCAAAAAGAACAGGACTTGCAGTACACTGGAANGCCTTTAGAAGCTTTTAACGAGAGTACAGCAAGAAGATTAAGAAATCAAAGTGCAAACGCTGGAGACGTTTCTGTGAAAGCATTGAGAGCGCCTCGGAGACATCCAGGTTTTACAGAATCCTCAGTTTGGATCACTGTCCCCAAGTAAGCTGTCTCAAGCTTCCAACGGGGAATGTCACTGAGGAGGCAACAGACACATTGAAACATTAATGGAAGTCCACTTCCCAAATTTTGATCATAACATACAACCCTGCCGACCGAAGCCTAGGAAATATAAACCCAGGGACTGGCAGCTAAGGTTGTTTTTCCAAAGGGACTTGAATGGGCTGTTAAAACCTTCTCTCCCTATAAATTATCTGGACCGGATAGAATCTACCCGGTTCTTCTTCAAGAGGAGCTGGGGGTTCTCACATGTCCACTCACAAAAATCTTCAGAGCTAGCATAGCCATAAGACACGTCCTCCAGTCTTGGGGTGGTACAAGAGTAGTCTTTATACCCAAGCCTGGTAGAAATGGCCATATAACAACCAAAGACCGATCAATCTCACTTCCTTTGTACTGAAAACACTGAAGAGACTGCTCGATAGATATCTAAAAATCGGCCCTTTGCTAGTACATCCGCNGTCAATGAGTGGAATGAGGAAATAGTGGTGCCAGTACTGAAAAAAAGAGAAGGAAATAANGTGGAGGAGTATAAGGGTGTGACATTGGCCGGGTCATTGTATGAAGTGTATGCGGAGTTGTTAGCAGAAAGGTTAAAGGAGAAGGTGGAAGGAAAGAATCTAGTTCCAGAGAGTCAGGCGNAGTTCAAGAGGGGAAGGGGTACAATGGATAACATTTATGTAATAAATTACCCGATTAGCAGAAATTTAAGTAAAAAGGAGGGTGGGTTGATTGCGTTATTTATAGATTTGAGGCTTTTGACACGGTCAATAGTAAGACTTTGCTAAGAGCAATGAAGGAGAGAGGGGTGAGAGAGGGTTTAGTGGGAAGGTGTGGGGACTTATATAGGAAGACGAGGAATAGGGTGGCGGCAGGGGGGAAGGTAGGGAATAAACTTTGGACAGGTAGGAAGGTGAGACAGGGATGCCCGTTGAGCCTATATCTGTTCAATCTGTTGACGGCGGATATNGAGGACTATTTGAGTGGGAACGGATGGAGTGGAGTGAAGGTAGAAGGAAGAAGAGTTTATGTATTNGCGTATGCGGATGATTTAATGTTGTTAGCGGAATAAGAGAAAGGGATGAAGGGAATAATGAGAGGGATGGAGAAATATCTTGCGGAAAAGGGTTTGGATATAAACGTAAATAAATCAAAAGTGATGAGGTTTAGAAGGGGAGAGGGAAGGGAGAAAAAGCTGGAATGGTGGTGGAAGGGGGAGAGATTGGAGGAGGTAAGGGAATTTAAATATTTGGGGTATGTGTTTCAGAAGAACGGGGGGAAGGAGGCGCAGATAAAAGAGAGGGTGAGAAAAGGGGCGGCTGTAATGAGTCAGGTGTGAGGGATTGGGAAAAGAAAGTTCGGTGGGGATTGGGGTAGAAAGTTGTGGCTGTTTGACGTATTGGTTTAGTCAGTGGTTGGATATGGGGTAAAGATATGGGGATGGAGGGAATGGGATAGCTTGAAGAGGTTACAAAATAGATATATGAGATGGTTATTGGGAATAGATTAGAGGATCCCGGGGTATATCGTAAGGGAAAAAGTGCAGAGGGACTTATTAAANGGAAGGGCTGGGCAAAGGGCCTGGAGATTTGAGGAAAGGTTGGAAAGGGGAGAGGGTAGCGAAATAGCAAGACTATGTTTAAAGGAAATTAGAGGCAGAGAGGAGGGTGGGGAGAGGTTGTCTGAGTGGGAGAATGATAGGATAAAATATTATGAGGAGAGGGGAGTAAGGATAGCGGAGATGGAGAAAAGTAAAGNGGCAGGAGACTGGAGAACTCAGCTGTTGATAGAGAAGGAGAGGAGAATGCAGAGTGAGAAGAAATGGAAAAAGATTGAAAGTTGGAGGTACAATAGATGGTACAGGAGAATTAAGAAAGAAGGAGTGCCGGGATATTTAAAAAAGAGGTGAGGAGAAAGCAGATGTCAGAGGGTGGCTAGGTTTAAGTTGGGGAACAAGATAAAAGAAGGTAGAAACTGGAAAGGAAAGAGAGAAAGGGTATGTAGAATGTGTAGAGTAGTGGAGGAGAGATGGAGGCATGTGTGAGAGGATTGTGGGATATGGGGAGCGGAAGGGAATTATGAGGACATGATTGAAGTGGTACTGGGNGAGGATGAAGGATGGTTAAGGAGGCTGGAGGAATATAGGGGAACGGAAAAAGAGGTAGGGCAGGNGGTGGGAGAGGAGTGATTAGAAAAAGAGGGATGAAAGTTGAGTGAGTGAAAGTTGAATAAATGGAGGTGTGAAAAGAAGTGTGTAATTGTATGTATAAAGTGAAGAGAGTATGGAAACCAATGGCGGAGTAGCTGGATAAAGTTGACTGCCGGAAAGAGAGGTCCGTATTGCAGAGAGAAGGGTAAAGCGATTGCGTGTGTGTGTATATAGTATTTTAGTTTTTTAAGTTAGTTGTAAGGTTAGTTGTAAGAGTAGATGTAAGATTTTTTTGTATAAAATTTTGTAACCCTAAGGGGAATCAATAAACACTATCTAATCTAATCTAGTACATC
>NW_018024729.1:3869-4961 GCF_002006095.1 Pseudomyrmex gracilis
TTGAGGGCTGCAGTAGGGACTATGAAAACGACATCAACAGAAGCGCTGGAAGTGGCACTCTGCATTCTACCTCTAAGATTGACTGTCATCAGCGCTGCCAAACTTACAGCNTATAGACTAAGGTGTCAAGAGGAATGGAGAAATTTTGGAGTAGGTCATACCAGGCTCGAGTTTCTTTACAAACTTCCCTTTACCTTAAAGCAAGACAGAATATTCAGAATACGCCAAGTGGACAAGGCGTTCTCCATAAACTTGACCACTAGGGCAGACTGAAAAAACAAAAATCTTCAGATCCAGCCGGGCACTCATGCATGGTTTACTGATGGATCTGGAGCAAACGGCTGCTATGGAGCAAACATCTACTGTCCAGGATCAAATCACAGAGAGTTTTTCTCTCTGAGTAAATTGGCCACGGTCTTTCAAGCGGAAGTCCTGGCCATTCTGGAATGTGCAAAACTCCTACTCTCAAGAAAAACAAAAACCAGGAGGATCACTATCTATATGAATAGCAAAGCAGCCATAGGAGCTCTTGCCAAGACCACCACTGAATCTTCAGTGGCTTGGGACTGTATGCAAGCTCTAAACAGATTAGGCAAGCAAAACAACATCACGCTTGTCTGGGTACCTGGCCACCAAGGTATCCAAGGCAATAAAGTGGATGATAGTTTGGCAAAACTGGGTAACTTAGAAGAACCAGGCTGCCAAATAGTTGGAGTTTCCTTTGCAACAGAGAAAAACCATATCAAAAACTGGCCGAAAAGGGAGCACAGGATCTCTTGGGAGATACTAAAGAGCTGCCGCCAAGCTAAGGCCCTGACGACTCAGCCATTGCCAAGTAGGACAAAGGAACTACTGACAATGAGTAAGTACAGACAAAGACTGTGCATAGGTCTCCTCACAGGACATTGGGCCTTCAAGGCACATCTATTCAACTTAGGCCTAGTTGAGGAGAGTAGTTGTAGATTTTACGGCAAAGAGAGGGAGGGCAGCGTGCACATATTGTGTCGCTGCCCGTCTCTAGCACTCAAAAGATTCAGATCCTTGGGCTCCATGTTTGTGGAGCCCGAAGACCTGAAAATAATTAAAATCGGC
>NW_018024730.1:0-5605 GCF_002006095.1 Pseudomyrmex gracilis
TTTTCACTGTGATATATATAATTATATACAAAAAATGTCCTATATAAATTGCTACATATAAAAACAAAAATATATAAAAATGCCAATTAATGTTTTGTTCTTAGAAGTATCTATGCCAAAGAGTAAATCATAGTCCTCGTAATTGCTGGTCAGAGTTCATCCAAAAAGTCCGCTACTTTTATTAATAATTATATTTATAGTTTAAAATGATGATTATATATAAGACAGTTTTTCCATTATCGTTTTCTTTTAATAAACTAATAAACTTACTTGTAACACATACGTTTTAAATCTATCAAACGCAGAATTCAATTCTGCAAATGGCCAATAGTTTTACGTTTTGAGAAGAAAATAATAAAGAAGAATAGTTACATTATCGACACGACGTAGTTGTGGACTACTAGTTCGTACGGCGCCCGTTGGAGCTACGAGCAACCCCCCCGCTTGCCCTCCGATTTCCGCGCCTACTCCGCGAATTTTTGACGCCGTGTGTACGTAACGCGCTTGTTCCGTACGACAACGTTTTTCGATATTAGGCTGCGTTCCGATATTAACTGCCACTACTGGAAATCTATAGCACATGTGACGTGAAGCATAGATGTTTAGCACTGGCAGTGAAAAATATGGAAACGCAGTTTTGTAATCTTGTAAAAAAACATATTCAAATAAAATATTCACATAACATATTTGTATGAATTATTAATATGACAGTGAAAAAAAGATTTTAGAATATTAATATAATAAATTAGAATATTAAATTAGAATATTAATATAATAAATATATATATATTTGTTAACATTAAACTTTTTTTATAAAATACTTAATGAAACTTATCGTATAATTACGAACAGTACTTAAAATTTAGAAGACATATAATATGTAATATACATATATATGAATCATTTACTTAATAAGATTATTTGCATCTAAAATGTGATATTTGTCTAATCATATTAAAAAAACAAAAGTATATGTAAATATGTAAACTAATATAATATAAAATATTTTATGTAATACATATTATTAGTTAACATGTATATATTTTTGCATATATATATCTTTATTTTCTATATTTAAATAACGAAAAGAAAATCCCAGTTTATAGATGCATAATCTTAAAATATTTGATTATTATAAATTTTATAATGATGTGTTTACTTTCGACGCGCGGACGCGCGCGGTCTTCACTCTCCGCTCGTTTCGCACATTACGATCCTTATATGTTGACAGCCCGATTTGTCGAATTAGTTGACAATAAAGCGTTTTTTTATCAAAATAGAGTTTCATCTCGTGCAATTTTTGATAGCTCTCGACACAGTCGTTATATGTAATCAAAACTTTGTCTCACCGAGTTCTTTCATAATTTTATATTATATTAGTTAAGTTTTATCCACAAACCGGGCAACCTTTTCAGGATAATCATTTCTACCATCAACAGTCCACTACACAATCTTGCAATTTTTTTACACAAAATAATTTCAAAAAATCTCAAACCTCCTTCAAGCTTTGTTTATAATAGCTTCCATCTTGCGAGTCGGATCTCTGAAGTTACATTTGATGAAACATTTGAGTTAATCTCTCTCGATGTTATGTCTTTAATCACTAACATTCCAATTGATCTCGCAATAAAAGGACTAGAAAAAAGATGGCATTTGATTAATGTTAACACTACTCTACCTAAAGAAGAATTCTTTTCAGCTCTCAATTTAGTCTTTAACTCTACATTTTTCCTTTTTAATGACAAATATTACAAACAGACCTTTGGCGCACCAATGGGCTCTCCTCTTTCTCCAATTCTAGCAGACATAGTCATGCAGGATCTAGAAGCATTTACCATTAGTTCTCTATCTTTTATTCCTCTTCTACATGTCAGATATGTAGATGACATTGCTCTTATGGTTTTCCGTGATCAGTTTGATGTCGTTCTAAAACATTATAATTCATATCATCCACGACTTCAGTTTACTATCGAAGTTGGTTTTGATAGACTTAACTTTTTGGACATTACAATTATAAAGAGCAATAATAGATTAATACATGACTGGTACCACAAGCCAACATTCTCAGGCAAATATCTAAATTATTTTTCTAACCACCCTATCTGCCAAAAAAGAGGCACAGTTATGAGTCTCATTGGCAGAGCTTTCTTTTTATCACACCCTCAATTTTATTCTAAGAACTTTGACTTGATTTTTAATATTTTAATTGACAACAATTATCCTTGTGACTTCATTTTTAACATTTTTAAACAGAGACTAAAACATAATTTTTTTAAAAACAATGACTTAAGAAAGTTTTTGTCAAACCATACTCAAAAAGAAGAGCCGATTCGTTGGTTTGTGATGCCTTATATAAATAATTTTTCTGACAAATTTTTAAATATTTTTCCTAAAGAGACTAATACTCGTTTTGCTTTTTACGGTATTGACAAATTGTCTAGATTTATCAATGTTCTCAAAGATCCTCTTTTAGTACTTCAACGTCCTTCCGTAGTATATAAAATAAAGTGTCGTGATTGTGATGCATCCTACATCGGACAGACCCGCAGAATGTTACATTTGAGAATTAATGAACATAAGAATCATATTAAGAGAAATTCCTCACGAAGATCAGTGATTACGGATCACAGGATTCATTATTCTCATGAATTTGACTGGGACAGTGTTAAAATATTAGACAACGAGAGATCATATAATAAACGTTTGATATCAGAAACTTTATACATAAGAAGACAAAGACGTGGACTCAATTTACACAGTGACACTGAAAATCTTGACAGATCCTATTTACCATTCGTTGATAACAAATTTTAATATAGTGACTTGAGAATTGATAGCGGCTTTGACTTCTATTCGAACCAACACCCTACCTTCGGTTCTTTCAGTTACTTTGTAACTCGCTGAGCGTAATCATGTGAACATTGTGTTAAAGCTTGACTCAAGAACTTGTTAACTATGTCCACACGTACGTGATAAACACCAATATTTGTTTGTAAGTCTTTTTAAATTATTGTTAGTTTCTTATGAGTTTTAACATTTAATTATTTTTGTAGATTTATATTGAAAAAGGCCTAATTCGAAGGCCGAAAACGTTATATTAGTTTTTTTTCTCAAATAAAGTTACACATTACGTATACATCATCAGCAGTGTTTTGCTTCAAACAACCATTGTCAATGACTTAACATTATTTAATTTTTTAATATATATATAGTATAAGAAATAATATATAATGTAATTTTATTATAATAGGCAACACAATGAACGTCTGGCATTACGCCAGATAAACAAGTTTTGTTTTTTGTTTTGCTGAAACTTGACGAGTGATAAGACAAACTTGATGTTTTTTGTATTATTGCAGCAATATAAACTTTTTGGATTTTTTTACTTTTTTATATGTTGACAAAATGACAATGTAGTTTACAAATGCTTAAACTTACATCAGTGCTTTGAAAGGTAGCAACTGACTCTGGCGATATTCTGTGAACTCTGGCAGAGGTTGTTTTTTTCACATGATATCTACGAACTTGACGGTCTTTCTCTTCAACGTTGTCGATTATCTGATTGCTGATCTGATGTCGGTTGTTCAAATCCGCGACTAATTGACGTTTTCGTCGCCTCTCTTTTAAACTTTTAAGAGCGCGAGTCATTGATTCAGCAAACTCGATATTAGTTGGTCGACAGTAGTCACGATTTCTAGCCATTGCATCTGTGAAAAAATATTTTTAACGTAAATTAAATATGAATGCATCTTTAACATTAATCAGATATGAAAGCAATGTAGTCAAAATAATATAATAAAGACGTGACCTTCACATGCTTCGGCGAAGCGAGTTCTTTTTAAAGCGTATAAATTGTTTGTACCCAGCCACGTGACATGAGATAAAATATCTATATCGCTAGTAAAGGCCACAGACTTCTATATACTACACTAGACCGCTAGCTCGCGTGATTTCAGCGTAGATAATGGCTACAAAATCTATGTACAATGGGGGTACTGTGGAATGCGGGTTTTATTGGTTGATTTTGACGATAAGGAGAGTTCATCCAATCATTGTCTATATACTTATGTACGTGCGCGACGATGCATGCGCAGATAGCAATTCAGCAGTTCAGCATAGTGAAGGTTATATGGCGGTTGACGGCATAAAGCACACATTAAAAGAAACGAAAACTAATATGCCAAAATATTGTGTTTTTCGCTGCCGAAATAAGGCAGACAAAGAAAAAAACCTTACAACTCAATCAGCTGTCAAACATGACGGCCATCTTGCATTCTTCAGTACCCCCATCTTCCCCCTCTATGACGACTTAAGTACATAGATTTTGTAGCCAACCGTACATAAGAAGCTAGCGGTCTAGTATACTATAGAAGTCTGTGGTAAAGGCACATTTAAAATAATGTCCTGCAGAGTCCACGGGATTCATACCACCTAAATAGATGAAGTGATTGACCTGTAAATAATATCATTATATCATATGAAGAAGAGACTTTGATACAATCAATTTTTATTAAATATAAAAAATAAAAATAATATGTACCACATTGTCATAAGTCGCCTGATCAACATTTTGAAAATTTAGAAAATCATTATTTTGAAAAATAGAAAATTTTTATAAAATACACATTTTTTACCAATAACTATTTTTTTATACACTTTAAACTTAAATTTATTGGTGATATTTTGTATGTATTTTACCTGAGTCAACTGCCACAATGACAATAACCTCGCCAAAACATACCACCTGTAAAACACAGTTAATAATGATATTTTTCATTTATTTTATTATTGGTCACTTTTCCCACTTTCGGTACAATAACTTTGTTCAGTAGAATAAGCTGCTTTGTAATAATCGAACGTAATTGGCTCTTATACTTATAAAACCAACAAATTAACGTCAAGTAGTGACAAGACAACTCAGTATTTGTTGTATTGAATGCGGCCGTTCACAACACATGCCACGGCGGTTCCGACGCATTTTCATTGCAGTGCGGTTACGGTGCATTTGCACGCACGGCGCTGCGATATTCACCACGTGCGCTCTCTGTGCGGTTATGATGGCGTTTTTCATGCAGTGATTGCACAGAGATGCCACTGTAAACGCACGCCGTAACTGCACGGTGTGCCTTCGCGTGCGATTGCACGTTTTGCTATCGGGGTTGAAAAGTTTCGAAAACATCACAGTGCAGACGATATCGTTTTCTCACTCTGTTAGAGGAAATGTGAGTTCTGCGCATGCACTGAATCGTGAGAGTGGGGGTCAGTGGGGATGCCATGGGGATGCGCAGAAACCATATTATAGCTAAAGCGAAGCTTGTAACGCAATATGTGAAGTTAGAAATGTTGAATAGAAAAAAATGTTATTTATGCAATCGCAAGCTGTCAAGAGAAGACCATATTTCGGTACATGGTAAGTCTTATAAAAAAAAGTATAAAAATTAGCATATAAAAAAGTGTTGAATAAAATAGGCGTTACTGAACTAGTTGCTGGATGTATTGCAGATGTATTGTAAATTGATATTATTTAACAAACGTTTCGACTTTTGTTTTAAGTCTTCCTCAGTGTGCTGTACAATAATTACAAATTCGGTAACGAAATTATAAA
>NW_018024731.1:0-1774 GCF_002006095.1 Pseudomyrmex gracilis
ACGGATCAAGGCACGTGGTCTCAACGCCTAATCAATTTGATAGGTTGACGAGATCGCCCCCGCTGAGGGGAGCCCCTCCGAAGGGATACCGGCGAGACGGTATAAAAGCGGCTGCAGAGCGGGCGAGAATTCAGAATTGTTAGAATTCAGAGAGAGTTGTTAGAATTGCTAGTATTCCGAATTGTTAATACTTGTTAGAAAATTGTGAGAATCGTTGGAATTCAGCGAGACGTAGTCGAGTAGCGAAAAAGAGCGAGCAATCTACGCGCATTGCTAGTGCCGCGATAGCGATTGTGAAGACGAGTGCCAGGACCGAGTGCGAGGTCGGAGCGTGGACGAGAGAGAGAGAACACGGCTAGCGAGAGGTCGTTGAGCAGATTCTCGGTGACGGACGTGGACGGCCGCTGGAGGCAAATCTGCAGAGTGACTGGATCCTGTCCGGGGAATCTACACCGGTGAGGTACCGGCGCGAAGCCGAAATCTACTCTTCGTATTGCGCCACTCGCGCTATAATTTTTTATTTGTATTGTTTCGAGGGCCCTGTATCGCCCACATTGTCGCGTAGGGGACCGGAGTGCCCCGTCCGAAATTATAATTATTGTTCGGGTTTTTCGAGTGGAGCGAGCAGTCGCAATCGGGCGACGAATAATCAGTTATCGGCCTACGTCGTTAAGGCGTGGATTACCCGCCACCTCAGCTATCGAACGGTCACGCGCCCCGGAGGAAAACTCTTTGAATCGTAACGAGAAAAGTACGGGTGCTATCGTCACGCGTTGCTGTTATCGGAGATCGCGCGAGGCAAATTCTCGATATTGTGTACGAACCGCGTGCACGTGCGCTGAGCCCGGAAAAACAAAAGCGAGTTCCGCAGCAAGCTTTCACGGAGCCGTGAGAGTGATAGACTACTCACAAGGGACGATTGCGATATCGCGACCGACGGGTGCTATCGACTCGAGTAAAAGTGATCATAGAGAAGCTATCGACATTTGTTAAGGAGCGATCGCGTCTTAGGTAATTCAGAGAGCGCAGAACCGGCGAAGTCTGTAACGCTGGNTATCGTCGTTCAAAACAGGCAAACAGCTGATCAGACGCGAGTATAAATCCGGTCAACGACCCGGCTCGCCGAGNCGCGTAAACACCGGCGCGGTGTCTAGCGCACGCGACTCCGGAATTTGCATAAAAACAGCTGAAGCCTTCTCGCGCGATAGAATTCGGCGAATAACGCCGACTGTATTAAACTTTTTTCTGTAAAATCGTTGGGTAATAATTCTTGCATATCGACGCAATAAACCCTTCTTTGTTAATCTTTACTTTAAATTCTCGCGTATTTTATTTAATCTCTCCGTGGCGTATTCTCCTTTCTTTTACTAACTTGTATACCCCGCCCCTCTCCATTCGGAGTAATTAAGCTAGCCGGCCTGAATACCAGCGACGGGACGTCACACAATCGGCACGTGAAACACGTGCCTGGCGCCCAAATCACAACCTAAAATTAATTGACGATTCCGGGTGTTCAGCTCTCGTTCGGGCTCACCCGATCGGTGACTTTTCACACAGCGGAGGCGAGTCACTTTTTCTTTTTGCAGCTCTTCGAAGGAAAAAGCCTAGCAGTACATAGTGTTATTTCTCATTAAAAACTGAGTCAAAAAGTCCTGAACCGTTTTTTGCTATTACATGTAATAAAGAAGTAATTATTGAATAAATNAGGTCAATCAGCGCCGATCTTTAGCCAGGCGCACGTCAGTGAGCCGTGCGCCTGATAGTGTGCGTGAGC
>NW_018024731.1:2354-3718 GCF_002006095.1 Pseudomyrmex gracilis
CAATTCTATCCGTTATTGAAATTTTCTATACAAAAAACAAGAAGGTTTCAAAACACAGAAAGAGTGTAATTTTTAATACAAGAAAAAATTATTTCTATTAATTATTACGACGCGTAAAAAGTTTCATGCTAGCGATGTACGNGAAAGCATAGCTTCGCCGACCGCCGCTCCGTAGCGGCGGAGCGATCACGCACACTATCAGGCGCGCGGCTCACTGACGTGCGCCTGGCTAATGATCGTCGCTGATTGGTCTGATTTATTCAATAATTACTCCTTTATTACATGGAATAGCAAAAAACGATTTAGGACTTTTCGACAGTTTTTAATAAAGAATAACACTATGTACTTAATGAGCGGACTTTCGTTGACACCTTGTATATATACAATAGGATTACCATATATATACAAAGTTTCATAATGACCGTCTTACCGCTCGTAGCGACGGAATGGGAGNAACTAATAAAATAACATGTGCATACATAGACAGCATATAGGTTGCGTTCGGGCAGCGCGCTATCCGCGCTACTGTATTTCGTCGGAACGGCGCGACAGACTGGGCTGTCCTTACGCTGGATGAACGCTGATTAACAGATCTTTATTAATTAATATCTCGTTAATTATTACAAATCTTCTAAAGTGAGGGATAGGACTTTTTGTTTAAGAATAATCCCTTCTTTTTGCCTACTAGCGGTGAGACAGTCATTATGAGACACCTTGTATATATATACAGGGTGTCCCAAAATTGGTAAAACATCTCTCGTGAACAAATAGNAAGAGTAAAACTGAGTCAAAACGTTTTATACCATTTTGCTAAATTTGCAATAGTTACCGAGATCTTAATTAACAAAGATCAGCGAATAAGCATGAATCGAGCTGTCTTACGCGTTTAAGACAGCCCAGTGCACTTCGCGCGCTTACGGTGTTACCCGTAGCAGCATATGGGAGGAGCTAATATAACAGCATATACTATAACATATACATATTAAAATGTAATTGTGCGAAGCGCGCCGGGCTATTCTACGCGCGTAAGACAGCCCGATGCACGCTTATTCGCGGATCTTTATTAATTAAAATTTCGGTAACTATTGCGAATCTAGCAAAATGGTATAGGACTTATCAATTCAGTTTTACTTCTTCTACCTGTCTACGAGAGATGTTACACCAATTCTGGGACACTCTGTATATATATATATATATGGTAATCCCAAAATTAAGATATATATATATCTTTTATTTAATTGAACATAACGTGTTTACGCTTTGTGCGTACTTACGTCTTTTAAAAACGACTTCACTGATTCTTCAGTGCGTCCAGATACAGTAACAAGTCTTGGCAAGTCATCATTTGGTGCACCGTTATTGAT
>NW_018024731.1:4073-5598 GCF_002006095.1 Pseudomyrmex gracilis
CTGTAACAACATGTGGCTGTTGGCTCCGCCGAACCCAAATGAGTTTATTGCTATAAAACCGTTTGTTAGACGCGTTGGTTNCGTAACAACGCGTACAGATCCATTTTTTAGAGATTCTATCTCCTCTCGTGGCGATGTAAAGTTGATCATTGGTGGAATAAAGCCAGTTTCCATTGCAATTATCGCCTTCAACAATGTACAAAATGTAGTTATAAAGTATCAAACTTTTGAATAACATTAATTTGTTTATTAATATACTTTAAATTAGTATCTTTTATTTTAGTTTTCTAACTTTTAATACAAAACCTTACATTTTTTATGTAGTAGATAAAATACTAAATTTATTTCTCTACCTTAGCAATCTGATTCATACCGCTGGCCGGTTCAGCATGACCAAGATTGGATTTCACGGAGCCAATCAACAACGGTGTTTTTCTATCGTTACAAAAAACGTTTGAAATAGCATTAATTTCTACAGGATCCCCGGCTTTTGTGCCGGTACCGTGCGTTTCAACGTATTCTACATTAGTTGGCGATATGTCGCAATGTTGATAAAACTCGGTTAATAAACGTGTTTGCATAATTTCCGAGGGAAATGTTATTCCTTCTTCTTTGTATCCATCGCTATTTATTGCAATATGTTTGCACAAAGCATAAATTCTTTTCGCATGTTTCGCTTTTTGAAGATATATTACCGATACTGTTTCACTCCTACAGTATCCATTTGCGTTTACATCGAAAGGTCTGCAATAACCAGTTGGTGACAAAACACCTACAATTACGCATACATATAATATCATCATTATTACATGTGAGAAAGTGCATTCTTAAGATATATACATCGTTTTTCTATACACATATAGTGAAAGATAAAAATAGGTCTAATGATACTACCAAGACGAGAAAACTGCATAGTCGGTGTCGACTGTAGACATAGATTTCCAGCGGCAACAATTGCGCTTTCACATCTACCAGATGTGATGATATTATAAGCCAACGTTATAGCATAAAGACTAGCGCTGCAGGCTGTATCGACTAAATATGATGGTCCTTTTAAATCCAGCCAATAAGAAATTAAATTTGCTAACGTGGTTTTGGAACAACCAACAATATTTAAACCATTGATCTAATTGTAAAATNTAGTTTTCATTTTTATTATCAGATAAATATGTTTGAATTGATATGTAAGAACATTAATCAATCATTATNTAAACAAACAAAGTTTCAATTTGTTTGTGATTGGGCTAGTTTGAGTCTAAAATGTGCCGGGATGTAAAATTTCAAATTATTTAACGCTCTGTTTTTGACATCTTACGTAGTGATATTTGCCATTATAAATGACAGAGTAAACTTATCAGTGAGCCGAATGTTTGTTTGTAAATTGTATTATCGAATGTAAAGTATGTGAATGTAAAGTATATCGAACATAGAGCGCTAAGTAAGTTGAAAAAAATTTTACATTTTGACATATTTCAGATACGTTCCTTACAGAAATTTATTACTTATAATTACTAAACCAAAGTGA
>NW_018024732.1:0-1343 GCF_002006095.1 Pseudomyrmex gracilis
TCGAAGAATCTTAAAGGTACCTTTGTCCGCCAATTCAAGAAGGCAGCGACCGGCCTAGAAGAGGCCGTATCCATAGTGGCAGGCCGACTGGACCGCTCGAGGGAGGCCCAGCGCCTCGACGCGCTCAACACGTCCTTGGGCGCGGAGGTCAGCCGGCTGCGCGACNACGCTGCCTTCTTGGAGAGGGAGAAGGGCGCCGTCCAGGCCAAAATGAACAACATTCTTCGGGAAAACGGTCGCCTGCATGGCGAGGTTGACGCCCTGCATGGCGAGCTCCGCGACTTCAGGCGAGATCTCTCGTCTTTAAGGAAGGAGCGGTTAAAGGAGGCGGAAAGCCGTAAAAAACGGCCTTCCGGCCGCCGGTCCCCGCCTCCCCCCGCTCCATCCCCGCGGGTGGTTACCCCGCCACCGGGACCTTCCGTGCCGCCGGAGCCGGAGGGCCCCTGGGCGGCGACTCCTCTTTTCCCGGTGGNGAAANGACAAAGCCCTTTGCGGGGGGAGCGCTCAGTATCGCCTATGGCATCCCGGACGCCCAATCCTCCGCCCACCAGGGCACCACCAAGCCTCAAGTCCCTCAGGGAGGTGGAGGGCCGCATCATAGACGCAATGCGCTCCCAATTGTCCATCTTTTGGNAGCAAATGTCCCAGCGGCTCTCTCGGCTGTCCGTGGGAGCANGAGGAGGGGAAACCTCACCTCCCCCTCCCCTGGGCAAGAACACAACGCCCAGCGGCGCAACCGCGAAGGGCGGCGCCGGCACTCCGGCCATAGCCGGCCCTTTGCGTGAGGCAACTCTTNCTTCTTCTTCCCTTGCAAAGGGGAAAAAGAAGAAGAAAAATAAGAAGAAGACAAAGGGCGGANGGGGAGACACACAGGCCCAGCCGGCGGTGCCACCACAGGCCGCCTGCCGCGTGGACCCGGCCCCACCAAGCCAATCCACGCCGGGGGTCTTTGCGGCCGTGCCTGGAACCTTTTGGTCTCAAGTGTTCGGCCGCAAACAAAAGAGGAAGAAGGCGCAAGTTGCAGCCTCTCCCTCAAAAGGTGCGGGAGGGAGACCCGTTGTCCCAGGGGCCGTTAAGCTCGGGCAGCGCGCCACCTGCCCTTAAGTCAAGAAACCTCCCCGCTCTGCGGTCATCATGATAACCGCCAACGCCCAAGGTGCAGACATGGCGGCGGCGGTGGCCCGGATGCGGTGTAAGATTAAGTTGTTGGACTTCGGAATTTCCGAAGTTTGGCCTAAGAGAGCCGTCGCCGGGGCTTTTATAATGGAGATCCCCGGTGAAGGCAACGAGACTAAGGCGGACCGGCTACACGAAGCCATGTCCGCATTGGCCGGAGAACTGGG
>NW_018024732.1:2288-5402 GCF_002006095.1 Pseudomyrmex gracilis
TTTGCCTTTGGTAGGTAGGAACACAGAAATGCCTTATTCAGGATACACGCGGGTTCCTCCCTTGGGCTTGACCTCTCGGAGGAAAGGTGCTAGCGCTCCTCCAGTCTGTATTGGTGCATTGGCGGCGGAGCAAAACACCCACCGCTCCGCCGGTCCTTTACGTGGGGCCGCGTGCAGGACAAGTCAGGACCCTCATCCTCACCTGTCACGGCCCCTGCGGTGGGGCCGCAGAATCGACAGAATCGCCCCGAAGGGCACAAGTCGGAGTGGACGGTACCACCCCGGAAGTTAGGCCACCGCCTCGTTTCTCCTTGCTTTGAGATGTTCCGCGGGAGCAACGGGTTAACGGTGAGAGCCGGCTCCCACTAACGCCCGCCGCCCCGGCTCCCTCCCCATTTCCCACAGGGAGAAGAGGGGAGAGAACTACTGTTATTGGGACCCTTGATCCCGAGGACCGCGCGCGGAGAGCGAATGCCACCCGGCAACCCGCCCGCACGCGCCCCCNAAGTCCCCGCCGAGGAAAGGGTGCCCTCTNCCTCTCCCGTTCCTCTTCCTCCTTCTACTTCATCACAATATAACAGAAGGAGATCACTGCCTTTTGCCGGTCTTTGTCCCCGGAGGCCAATGCTTGCATTAGGCCCTCTAGGGACAAGTCCGGTCCAATTGCGTCGACCAGCGCTCGGCGGTCTTCTGCCCACTGTGGGCACTCCTCCACGGTGTGCTCCACCGAGTCGCTGGCCGCGCCACATTGGTGGCACTGTGTCATCGGCTCCTTTCCGATGCGACTCAAGTATTCCCCGAAGCATCTATGCCCGGTGAGCANCTGAGTCACCCTGTAGGTGAGGTGGCCGACCCCGTTCTTTAGCCACACTTTAAGATGGGGTCGATCCACCGCAACGACTTCTTGGACGGCCGCGCGCGGTTCGTCCAAGTGCTGCTCCCAATCGAAGAGCAGCTGTCGTCGGGCGTGGCGCTTGGCATTGGACAGAGTCNCCTGCAAGATGTTANCTGCAACGCCTTCCTGTAGCAGCTTGACTCGGCAAGCATATCTCGCCGAGCACATTTTTGCCAGAAGGGCTAGTGGAGGTACTCCCGCCAACACACCCGCCGTTTCTGTTGCCACTGTGCGAAAGCCGCATATAGCGCGGAAGGCAATGATTCTCTGGGCGGCGCGGAGTTAAGCAAACGCGCTCCGCGCCCCCGCCCTCGCTGCGGCTTCCGTCCACAACGGTGCCCCGTAAAGGACTACCGAGTGGACAACGTTCACATAGAGACGGCGGGCCATCTGCCGCGGCCCCCCGAGGTTTGGCACCAACCGGGCCAGGAAGTTGGCCACGGTGCGTATTCGGAGAGCCAANCGAGCGAAGTGCTCGCCGAAGCGCCATCTNGGGTTGAGGTGCAACTTAAGGTACTTAATGGTTGTACTTACCTGAACCCTGGCCTCACCTACGCGCAGGCTGGCATCTCTGGGCCGTCCACGACAGGGGCCATGGAACCACATGGCTTCCGTCTTGTGGACAGCCACCTTGAGACCCAGCCTCTCAATTTGGCCAACGACACAATTAGTGCCTACTTTGGCCAAACTCGTGGTTCCTCCCAAATTGCACCAGAGGCCACAACAAGAGTGTCATCTGCATAGCAGATGACACTCAGGCCTCTGGGCAACGCGGCCTGGATCACTACATTGTACCCGAGATCCCACAACAGAGGGCCCAAGACGGACCCCTGCGGAACCCCGCGATACATCTCTCTACTTAGTGGTAATCCATACCGGCCCGTATACTTGATCTTNCTGCCGCGAAAGTAGTCCCCGAGGATCCTACTTAGGTAAGGTGGGACCCCGTGATGTCCTAGGGCCCACCCTATACTGTCCCAAAGGAGGGAGTTAAAGGCGTTGGAGATGTCCAGCGACACCTCCAACGCCCTTCTCTCCTGCCTGACCGACGCCTCCGTGAGGGACTTGAGTCAAAAGACGGCATCGACCGTTGATCGNCNCTCAGGGAAGCCATACTGGCAGTCGGCCAGGTCGGGACCTAGCCGCGACAGGTGCCCGATGAGGCGTGCAGCAACAATTCGCTCTAAGAACTTGCCTGCCTCATCGAGCAAACAGATCGGCCGGTACGCGGACGGTGAGACCGCGGGCCTGCCACCTTTGCGGAGGAGCACGAGGTTGGTTTTNTTCCAAATTNNGAGGAACCAGCTTTGTCTCAAGCAGTCTGTAAATATCTGCCTGAGACAATCACCCAGGGGGCCCTGCCCGAAGGCGAAGCCCAACACTTTTCTTAGCACGCCGTCGGGGCCTGGCGCAATATTCTTACGCGCCATCCGACGAACGGCCTAGCGGAGCTCGTCTTCCGAGACCTCCAGTTCGGCGGACCATTCCACTGGCTGGTCNGCCTAAGGTCCCAAAGAGGGCCACTTGCCCNTCCCCTCCGGGAAGAGCGTTGACACGACCCTCTCTAAGAGCTGGNGGTNCAGACTCCGTTATCGGGGGCGTCCAGGGCCGCAACTTTTTTATTAGGACCCTATACGGGCGCCCCTACGGATCAGAGTTTAGAGTCTCGACAAGCTCCGTCCACGCTTTAGACTTCGCCGTGGAGATGGCAATTTGGAGGGCCTTGCGCGCTGCGCGGTAATCTTCCCACGCCATCTCNGCTGTTCTAACCGTCTCGTCGTCGCCGGGAAAGCGACGACGGGCATGGGTGTACCGGCGGTTACAACAAAGGCATTCGGTCCGCAGACCTGCGATTTCCTCCGTCCATCAGTACACCGACCTCCTGTTCGGCGGTCCCCGCGGCATCGCAGTATCGCAAATGCTCTCTAGCGTTCCGTGAAACCACCGAAGTTCTTCCCGGAGGTCACGCGGTCCGGCCAGTGGTTCAGGCCAGGCCGCGATCTGGGCAGCACCGGACAGGAGCTTTGGGTCCAGTTCCCGCAGGACTCACCACCTGGGCCGGGGCCTCCTTCCCGCCCGGCGACCCCGAAGGCGGGGAGGGAGCACTTCGACCCTCANTGTGATATACCGGTGATCACTGAGGGTCTCTGTGTCATTTCTGACGCGCCATTTGGACACCCCGTGCGCGGCGAGTGGGGTCGACGCGAACGTCACATCGA
>NW_018024733.1:0-5535 GCF_002006095.1 Pseudomyrmex gracilis
TGTGTGTGTGTGTGTTGCGAATGCGTCGGTGAGTGTGAGTGCGCGTGAGATTGATTCGTGTGCGTATCGATGGAGTTTTTATTGCTACTGTGGCTGTCGCGATTGTCTCCTAATGTCTGAGGAGGGGTGGCGTCAATGGGCCTGGTCGGCTCCGCTTCGTTTATTGCGAGCGCTGCCGCTCGTCGCAATTTTTGGCTTTGTCGTTGCCGCCAGTGCCGGCGGTTGGAATGCGAACGGCGGGGTTCCACTTAAACGGGAGGTTCTCTTAGCAAGTTATTATTTATAGTAAAAGTGTGAATGAGGTTAACATTCGGAACTGATTTCTCATTCTGCCGACATCATACTTGATCAAAGAAGAATTGTCAAAAAAAGAGAAAGGGCTAACTCTCTCTCTCTCCCGGATGCTATTCACGACTAGAGTCGCGAACTGCTCTCTCGGCGGGGGTGGTCAAACGAGGAATTGTCTCCTCGGTCGGGTGCTATTCACGACTGGAGTCGCGAACTGCTCTCCCGGCGAGGGTGGTCAGGCAAGGGTTGCGGAGAAACAAAATAATATACGATGCTTTTAGGCGGTTATGCGTCTGTGATAGATTCCTAGTATTAACCTCGAGTTGGATTTTTAAGTAGTGGAACTCCCGATTAAAATTTGTGGGTGGACTTACTACTTGTTGCTACTGGTGGTGTCGATTTTCAGTAGAGGCTGGTGCGGCGCTGTGATTAGCTCGGAGTTGCAGGTCGGCAGTGTCGATGCCCTGGGATCTCGCTCTCTGCACTCACTGGCACTCACTTATTCATTCACTGGAATCTGCGGCTCTTTTCAGATACGCGGCGCGGTTCTTTCTGTTTTTCAATTCCGAGACCCCTGGCTTATATACCGTTTTGAGTAAGCAAAAACTCTCCCAATCGGGAACTCAGTTGAGCTTTGCTGGTTCCTATTTGTTAATTAGTCGGTCGGGCGACTTCCGAGATCGCCAATCGGCGACGATCCCTCGCTTCGGTTGCCTCGTCCGATTTTTCGGGGAAGGAAAAAAGGAGAGTATTGTCTTTTCGATTACGCCGCATAGACCCTTTGTTGTTTGTTTATAATAAAAATGCCAGAATCTCTATTTGCGCCGGCCGCTCTAATTTTTATGCCCGGCGTTTTTATGACCCGGAGATATCCGGGTTTGTTTGGAAAGCTGCTCGAGTAGTTGTCTAAAGGCGCGGTTTATCTTCTCGGGCGCCAATATAATTTCCGTTTGCTCTCTTATCGTCTGGAGTTTTAAGTTTCCAAACGATAGGAGACCCGTTCGAGGTATTTATTATTATTAATCAAAAAAAAGGGTTTGCTATGCGCTGGCGCGTCGCGTCGCAAAAAAAAGGGGACCGTGGAGTCTCCAGGACGTAACACATGTTTTTTCATATTTCTGTTATATAAAAAACATGTACATATATACCAAAACGTTGATATACCCTCCTAGTTGTCCTAAGCATGGTTTTTTCATACTTCTGGTATATATAAAAAATGTACATATATACCAAAACGTAGATATATATACGGTATTGTCGCACAGCATTAAGAAATATATACCATGCATATAGTAAAAAATACATACATACCTTAAAGTTACCGCTATATTGCAGCCGCCATACCGGTGCCTGCCGCGTGACGTCATATCTTGTGATGCCATTTTGTCGAACCGCAATATTGCGTGTGAAGTTGCCATAACGGAGCCCGCCGCGTGAAGTCGTCATAATGGATGACGTCATTTCCCGCGTGACGTCATATCCTGTGACGTCGGTGCCACGCACCCGCGTGACGCCATCGTGACGCCATTTCCGCGTGACGTCAGAGCCACGCCCCCGCGTGACGTCACCCTCCCCCTGTGACGTCATACCTCGCGTCCCCCTCCCCTCCCCGCGTGACGTCATAATGATGTCATACCCTTCCCCTCCCCGCGTGACGTCATTACTCCTCCCCCTGTGACGTCATACTCCGCACCCCCCTCGGAGCTCCTGGGTTAGAACCGGTGCTATTACAATACTTAGAAATAATAATAATGTACACATATATACACGTGACGAGATTTGCTCGTCACAAATATATATATATTCATCCGTTTTCTACATATTGCATTTTTGCTGAAATTTATGACTCGGCACGTATTGTTGGCACGACTTATTGTCACGTTGCTCTTTATGTTAGTGATAAACCGTTGATAGCAAATACATAGCAAGTTGTCGGCAACACATATTGACGCCTGATGTCAAATCAAATGCTTTGAGTTCTTAATAAACATATTGTAGTTGACTTACCACAAGTCGGATACAAGAGGTAGGCAAGGGTGGCGCAACTAACCGTGATTGATTTATGTGATGCACGGATTAAGTGATACAAATTACGAATGAGTAAATAAATAAGTAAGAGAAAAAGAGAGAAAGAGAGAAATATAGAGAAAGATACAGAAACGGTGTGTAGCAATCAGCTGATTGCGTCAAGCACCACACGTAATCGCACGCGTCTGACGGTGAGTTGCGCTGCCTTTGCCTATCTCTTGTATCCGACTCGTGGTAAGTCAACTATTTTTCTTGATAACTCAAAAAGTAAGCTTCAGAAAAAATGTTGCCAAATAAAAAGTTGTCTTAAAATTTAGTCAAGAATATGTATTTTCAAGGATAACGGATTGTTTTGAATTATCCTGTATAAAAATAAATATATGTAACAATTCCTATTTTTTATTTATTTAATAGCTATACATAATATTAAATATATTTTTAACAAACTTTACATTATACGTTTCTACGTAAACAAAAATTACATTATACGTTTCTATATTGAAAACATTATGATACAATTATGATATAATTATGATACAATTCATTACACACACATATATATAAAGTGAATTTAACTTGCCACAACGGAATATCGCGAGAACTATGCATTTTCCAAAAAATAGTTCAGACAAAACTTGCTTGGTTTTGAAATGGAGGAAACAAAATGGCATCACTAATTTTTTAGTTAGTGGACGTTTTCAAGATCAATTCAAGGTCAATTTGTTTTTTTTAAGTAAAAACTTCTATTTTTCTTCTATATTTTACATCTTATTTTATTCTGTAAAAAAACAAACAACTTTTATCTGAACCATTTTTCCATTCGACCTTCACAGTCCAAAATATAAAAAGATTTGTTTGTTTTATTAACATTGTTTTATAACATTTTTGTTTTATTTGCAATTGTTTATACCAACTCATCTATGAAACATTACTGCAATAAATGTTTAAAGTAGTGACCTTGCACTTCCAAGCATTTATTTACACGTTTTATGAACGATTGATACACAGATAATAGTTTCTTGATATTTCCGCAAGCATTTATGATTCACTCTTTCATATTTTTACGGGTTGTTGGTGGGTCGCAATATATTTTTTCTTTAAAATACCTCCATAAAAAAATATCCACCGATATAAGATCAGATGACCTAATCTTGTCACCCGACATTCCTGCCGACGTAGAGGAGACGCAAGACATCCCGAACAACGTCAAGGAGACGAGCAAGTCAACAAATATTGACATAAAAAGAGGAAACGGACAGCAAATGGATTCTCCGCATCCTGGAAGAGTGCGTAACAAGCTATCGGTTGAAAAACGTGTCCGGAAAAGAGATGGAAGAACTATTTATATAATCAACGAACATAAGAGGAAAATTTTATTTATATTTTGTAAGTGCGAGATTTTCAGACACATGCACGCGCATATCTTATATAATAATTGTTTTCGGTAAGCGGTTCAGAAGGGCCGCTATATATATATGTATCATTTTATTAACCGTTTTATTAGGCTTGTATAATTACGACAAATTTTAGTTCATGTTTGTCTCATTTTGGGAAGGAAAAGATTTTGTTTGTTTTAGTTTCGGCGCAACGGTGTACAAAGTTTTGTTTTTAGTTTGTAATAAATTATTTTAAGTATTACTCAACACCGAATCCCTCCCTCATACACACACACACACACAAGTATATGTATACAATACAAGATAAGTTGCAAAGTTTTTAATGTTTAAATTTTTATAAACATTGTAAAATATATTGCAATACCAATACATTGCAATACCAATATTAATTACAATTAATTAATCACTCCTTCCTGGAGAATGGTTAAGGAGGCAAAATCTGCATAGTTTCAAAAATGTATTTTACAATGTTTATAAAAATTTAAACATTAAAAACTTTGCAACTTATCGGGCAACGTTTCTTATACGTTTCTACGAAATCGGACCGCAACTTAAAAAGCGGACATTTCGACGTTTCCGCTACGTTACTACGACGTTTTAGAGACTTTTAACGAAACGTTGCTAAGTTTCGGAAAACTCGTTGCAGAAACGTTTGTGCTACTAACGATGCTATGTGGGCAGGCCTTACGCAATTTACGACGCACAAACTACGCGACGTATTCTCGGCAAAGCATCGCTCCGTTTTCAGATTGAGGAGCTGCCGAATAATTTTCGCGGAGATTGCCGTTATGTCCAGATAAATTGCCGCTTATTTGAAGTTTTTATATTGGTGAGTTTGTGCGACGTGATGATCACGCCTGGCGTCCACTCTTTTGATCGATAAAATTTTAAAAACTAATTATTGTTTCAAGAAAAAAATTATTGTTGACTTATAATTGATCTTGTGCCCATTGACAAAATATCACACGATTTTAGAAATCATTTCCATGCAGCTCTTGATGTAATAATATGTGATAAAGGTAGAATTTATGACGTTTCAAAATTCTCAGAATACTCGTTCGAGATAATTCAGAAGCACGAGCAATTGATTGAGAACTTACACATGAATTACAAGCAACTGCAACTAACACGGCAATTTCATTATTTTGGCTGGTAGCTGTTTTCTGTCGCGATCGTTTTATATATTTTACGCTACCATTTTGTGAGAACTGTTTCACTACACGATAAAAAGACCGACGCGATGGACATCTTTTTTCTGGATATCGCAAAGAATATAAATCAATAGCATGATCAGTATGTCGTCCAGATTCACCATATATGAAAATCATTTCAATTTTTTTCTGCAACTGTCACGTACTCCATATTCACAATGAGAAAAACACACAGAATAATTCAGTTAATCAACAACTCCGATATAATTTAATTCACAGTTTAACTTAAAGAATTACTGAATTATTAAACGAATAGTGAATGACATGTGTTGGATCCGGTACAACGTAGGTTAGGTTAGGTTAGGACTAACAGCTACAACGTAGGACTTCTAAACTTTTAAAGTGAGTTTGTTTTCACAAAAGTCTACTCATTTGTATTTGTTGACAATCTGTGATCTTTATATCTATGAAATTATATCTTAACTGGTAAAAAATATTGAAACTTATCAACAGGTGAGTTAGTATAAATAAACAAAAGAAACAGGAAAATTTCATGGCCATTTGAAGCAAAAAACACAGGTGATAATGTGTGTGTAATATTAACGTTACTTTATTCAAGTACGTGATATATAAAACGTTTTCAGCCTTTGATTAGGCCTTTATCAATATAT
>NW_018024734.1:0-5440 GCF_002006095.1 Pseudomyrmex gracilis
GACTCCTGGCTGAGGAGTTTTTTTCGCAATATTTTAAAATTAGTTAGGGGGGTATACGGGGTCCTTTATATATACGTGATGCAAATCTCGCATCCTATATGGAGGAAAAAAATTATTTCATCGTATATGTGTATACATATACATATATTGAAGCACATTCTGCATAACATCCTGCAAACGGCTCTTACTACCCGATATTTCATTTATTAGTTTAAAAGACTTCAGAGCCCGAAGAAATCTTCTTCTTGTTCTTTATTAATTTAATAATTTTTTTTTCTTAAAGTATTATGAGTATGTAATTGATGAATATGAAAGTATTAATTTCTATAATAAATCAAATTTGGAGTATGCTGAATAATATTCTTGTTATTAGGGATGTAAAAATTAATACTAATGTTAGAAAGATATTGATATTGGAAAAGAAGATAATGATATTAGAAAATAAGGTAATTTATAATTTAAAAACTTATTAAACATTAATATTTTGTAAGGTTCTCTGAATTATAAGTTTGTGAAATTTGATATTTTTTTACAAACTTTTGACTAAATGTTGAACAAATCAATCCGAGGTTTTATATCAAATGTTGATATTTTGATATTTTTCTAATTGAGACATGTACGTATCGCAGATAGAATTTTTTTAACCTAGAAAACAATTCAAAAGTAGTATTGATTTTAATTTTTTCATATTGCAGAAAAATCAACACTAAGTGCAACAAAATATACTGTGAAATTCTCACACAGAGACGGAGAAATCACAGAAGACTCTCAAAGTGGCAAAGATGAAAAACTAGGCGCCCGCGGGAATAATGATCACCGCCGTTCTGCTGCTTCGTAAAGCAAAAGAATGTGACTTGGAAATTCTGTTCTTATCTTCAAAGCGGAAGATTTTGAACTCTCACAAACTTGCTAATTATCAACATTAGAATCGCAAAGCGTTCAAAGATGTCATACGCAAGAATCGTATGATCATTTCTAACTGGATACAGTACGCAAAATGAGAAGAAAGTCAGAAACAGATTTAACAGGCCAAATCTATTTACGAGTTAGCGCTGACGGTAGATTATCGGAATATATCTTTGTGTGTCTCAAATACATAAAGATAGAGATGCGCAACAGGCAGGTCAATTACGACAGGAATTTGTGGGATCGTGCGATTACGTTGCTGTCACGAGCAAATCAATTTTGGCACGAATATACGTACATGTAAGAATCTCTGAAAAACTTTGCCTGTGCGCGTCAAGTGATCAAGCAATGAATGAAATGAGAACCGGACGAACCGGTCTGCCTGGCAGACAAATATAAAGTTTATGCTGCGACAAAGAGAGTGATCGCGCCCGAAAAATTTACGAGCGCTTTATTATGGTACATCCCGATAAAGCATTGGATAAAGTCCGGAGGAACTGTACGAATTTATCAGAGGCGCGCGCGACGTTTACGAATAAGCGGTGAACTTTTTACGAAGAGGAGAGTCTGGACGAGAAATTGTTTCCAGCTTTTGCAATGTTCGAGAAAAATCAACAAAAACACGTTCGCGCGCGTATCATCTACAAGTACGCTTTAGAACATCTGTCAAAAAAAAGCAGTCAAAAAAGTTACAAAGCTTATACAAGGTTTATACAATTCACGAAAAGAAGTACGGCGATTGCTTGGGAATTGAGGATGTCATCTGCAAGAAGAAGCATCAATACGAGCAGAAAGTGAAGGAGAATCCGTCTACCTACAACACGTTGNTTTATTATCTTATAAGTAAACCCAATGTGTTTTACAAGACGTACAAANAAGCGATCGCTAAAGTTTCGTCAACCAAGAAAAAACAATGCTGGCATAGGTACATCTACCTTTAAATCAAGTATGCCATCTTTGAGAAACTAGAAACGAAAGACATCGAACGTTGCCGTGAGGTGTACAAAGTGTGTCTGNAACTCATACCGTACAAACGTTTCACTTTCTCCAAGATCTGGCTGNATTACGCGTACGTTGTCATGATCCGACAAAAGAACGTCGCGGAAACAAAAAAACGTTAGATCTGGCACTGGGCATCTGTCTGACGGACAAGCTCTATCAAAGTTACATTGATCTGGAAACGCAGCTTGTTGAGTTTCGATCGATGTCGCTAGTTGTATGTAAAGTTTCTCGAGTTGGGTCCGGAGAATTGCGCCACGGTGATGCGATTTGCCGAGGTGNAAACGCGTTTGAATGAGATCGATTGCGCCCGCGCGATCTACGAATTTGCCGTAGCGCGGCCGCAATTGAACATGCCGGGACTGCTGTGGAGATCGTACATTGACTTTGATATCGCTCAGGGCACGACAAAAACGCTCGTCAGCTGTTCGAGCGTCTAATCAAGCGCACGTTGCACGTCAAGGTCTCGATAGTTTACGCTAAGTTTGAAGTGCTGAACCCGCAGCTGGAAAACAATCCCGACAACGTCGCTCTGGCCAGGTGTATATTTGAGCGAGAAAACAACGCGTCGAAAAACAGCGGCGACATCGAGAGTCGCGTGTTGTGCTGGAGACTTGGAAGGACTTTGAGAGTAAAAAAGGCACGAAAACTTTTGCCAAGATTATGTAGAAGACGGCGCAGAGTAAAGAAGAAGCAAAGCATCGTTGAGGAGGACGAGAACAACGACAAATAAGAAAAACTAGGATATGTAATGAAAACACCATATGAAGTTGCAAATTGTAAACGTTGTTCTCTCGCTGGCAAATGTAAAAAAGGAACAATAAATCAACATTGCGTTACATCAAATATATTTATTTTGGTGCCGTGAATGGATCATTGTTTTGTTTAGTGACATTAAGCAAACGTTAAATCATGTTCGCTATAGCGGAATTGACACTGGCGTAAGCTCCGTTTACTTGCGGTCTTACGTATTCCAAGGGATTCGCTTGATCAATGCAAGTGTGATTCAAGTCTACGGCGTTGCATTCTCTCGCGGACAGTACTCGTATGTTTGGATACTACCAATAAACAAAAAATTCCAACAGTTTAAACGTTATGATTGCTACGCATTCTTTCTTTGGACGACCGTCTGAATAAACGCGCGCACTATACATTATGTCGTAAAACCAATTGTACAAATTGCTGTTAAGCACTGCGCAATTGCCGCATCTTTTACTCAGTTCAGTAGTTGCTGCTATGCATATTATATCTTTGAGTTACGCGCGATTTTACACGGATTCGTCAATTCAGACGTCTACGTTCATTCCGCGGGTGAATTTTGACGCAAATAGCGTAGCGACGTATTGACGCGCGCTTGTAAACTCGCATCTAAGAATTAAATGTGCGCATTGCGCGACACAGAGCTTCCATGGATCGGTCATAATTGAGTTTGCGAGAAATCAATAGTTTTACCGCAATGGAATTTGTCTACTTTACGCTCCGTTGTTTTGACGTACCGCTGCGCTGTTCGACAAACGACGAACGCGCTGCGACGACGTGTCGCACATTAGGCGCGAGAATAAGTAATAAGTCATTGATTGGGAGCACGTGGAGTGCAACTCTTCGCCGAACAAAAACGTTCGAAACATGCACGCTTGCAATTTGAGCAACAATTCGATTCCGCGTACAATCATGCATGTGTACACGTCTTCGTCAAAATCGGCGTTCAGGTTGCCGAGATTATACGGCGACACGTCTATGGAATCGTTGCTCTTGTTTGATTCGGTAATGTATATTTGCGATACAATTACAACGCTACCGTTGTGAATACACGGATCGTGTTTTAATACAGTCGAGTCTCCGTAATTTTCGTACTCTGTAATTTGGCAGTCCCCTCTATTCGTTTTTCGCGTGAGGAGAGAGCTTTCCTTACTACTTTCACTATGTACTTATATATGCGTGTACAAAATGCGCAACGATATGTCACTACACAATGATATGTACGCATTGTTATAACCTTAACCTAACTCTTATCAGAAGTATTGTCAAAGTGTATATGTGTATAAAAAGTCTTACAAAAAAATGTATATAAAACAGGTAAAAGTGTATACATAAAAAATAAGTTTTGTAAAAGTTCGTATAAGTACATAAAAAGAAAATATCGTTTCAGATATAAAATTATATGTATAATGAAACACAGATATAAAAAAATCAGTGAAAACGTCTGATTGGCTGATTGCTTGGTGACAAACAACCTGATTGGCAAAAGTGCAAAAACTTGTCGTATGAGTTGACAAGGCACGCAGCAGTTACGCCGAGTTCGCCTTCTCTTGAAATTCATGTTTTAAACCACTGAAAAAAGTAAACGAAATTTCGTTGGTTAACCGGTTCGGTAAAACGCGTTTTGATTGGTCAATAGTTTTGTTACGTTTTCTAACTCTCTGAAACCTTGCGAGTACCGTCACGAAAGTCTCTTCCTGAAGTCTCTTCGAGAACCCGTTTAAAAACGACGAAAACGATCTGATTGGTCGAGAGAAAATTTCTTTGAAACACTACCTTAAGTGCTGACCGTAGAGTTGAAGTGTAATGTAGGTGTGCGTACAGTGAAATAAACCGTAAGACGCAAAGTTACTAGATAACTCATGCCGGTAACCGGTTATACTAATAGTTACCGTTTTTTTCAAGTACCAAAGTCGGTACTATTACCAGTACCATCGTTTTACCATGCTTAAACATTTACCACGGTCAGTAAGTAAACACTTGCTAAAAATCGTACTTCCAAGCAAGTTATCGACCCGCACGAGTTACCATCTTGTTTCTATTACCGGTAGCCACGTTTCACTTAGCTTAAGTCCGAACCACGTATTATTACGTAATTTGCAAAATTAATATAACAAAAATTACAAGATATAGGAAAAAACGGTTTTCACCGTTGGAATCAGCGTAAAAAACTGCTAAATACCAGTGTGGTTTTAAGTCCCTAGAATTTGTTATTAACAATCAATTGTTTAAATAATTAAAATTATTAACTTTTAAAAACGTGGTATGTTGCAACTAAGTAATAGAAACAAGAATCTGAAAACCATTTTTGTTTGGGTAAATTCTTCGATTTACCCATACTTTGCTGTTGAGTAGATAAGGTTTAAGCGACAAAAAATAAACTAAACCCTGATTTTGAAATTTTTGAATCCAAATATTCAAAGAATTTCATTACAATCATTTTTAGACTGATCGTCTTAAACTTATGTCCGCTGTTTACAAACGGTCACAGAAAACTACCTGCTGAAACTTCAATATTATTTACATTTGATAACCGACGCTTCGAAGTCAAGAAGGTCAAACATATAGGGTGCATTCCGATATTTACTGCCAGTACTGGCAGCGTCACAAGTATCGTTCCAAAATATATAGCAGTAAGCTGTCGAAGCACGTTTGCGAGCATATGACGTCACGGATTTTGTCGTCACTTCCTGCTTTCATCACTGCGGTTGGAGAGGTAAGGCAGTCGCAGTAGAAAGATGGCGGCGTCCATTCTTACGTGTTCACTGATTGATTT
>NW_018024735.1:0-5528 GCF_002006095.1 Pseudomyrmex gracilis
ATTAAATCGCATCGGAAATCTACTTTTTTTATGCAAAATTAAACTAATACGCTAATGAGCTATTTAATTTGTAAATAATTGACAAATATATTTCAAAAAATATTTAAAAAGTTTTTGTTGATACAATATATAAAGAACTGTACAAATAAATTGTGTAAACGGAATGTAAGGACAGGCAAAAATATTATGAAGCTATGAATGATCGTTACCAAAAAAATTACTATTAAATATCATTATTAGCTTATATTTAATACGTAATATGACATTTTACATATTTTATTTGGTTTTTATAAACTTCAGGACATTCTTAAAGCTGAAAAATACTTGATTTCATCCATTTCAACAAATGTTAAAAATCGATTTTTATCAATTTTGTCCAGTTTTCGCCCATTGTGCGTCGCCTTCCCTGTTAGGCTACCGAGGCACTTGGAGTCTCTCTCGCAATATTACGTATATTTTATTAAGATGTTCTGATATACTGCTTTTCTTTCGACAGCGTTGTTGTTTAAAGTTATTAAATGAGAATTATCTCAGGCTCTGTAATCTTTTTAAGAGTAAATTAATGTATTCGGGGTTCTTCATATACGTGATGTAAAACTAGCATCCTATATGAATTTAAAGAATTGAAATTTCAATTCAAAAATTCACATGAAAAATGTGAGTATGTTTATCCATATGTGTGCACATGTGTATACATATACACAGGCATATTTTCCGCACAACATCCTGCGAACGGCTCTTCACGGACAATTTACATTAATTTAATCTTAAAAAAACTGCATATTTTGCAAAATTTATGAGTTATTTCACCATAATTTTTTTTCTCTAATACGCAGTTAGCAATTTTTTGCTATCATCAGCATTTTTTATCTAATATAAAATAAAATATGAGTCATATTTTTTGATGCCATTATTATTTTTCTAATACAAAGTGGTGGGGTAATATTTAAGAAGGCTCTTACGCGACATTGCATCAGTCAATTTTTGATCGCGATTTCAAGAAGATACAATGTATACCGTAACGACTAGCGGAAAATACCACGGTGAGACGAAGGTTGCACGCAATAAGTAAGTAAATTGTCGCTTTACGTGTTTTTTGTTTTTGACATATACTTTATTCACACGTGTTTTACAGTGTGCAAACAGCATCTCCGCCACATCAGGCGACTCGCAGTTTGGGAAGACAGTACGCGTTAACATCAACAGCGTACAAATACATTGAAATTGGAATAAATGTTGGTCCAATCTCGTATGTGGAAATAGTTATCGGAGACAATCATGGACATTCACTGTTTATACCATTTTCCACATGGCAAACGATCATCCAGAAGCAGATATTCATCAACTATTACAATCACCCGATGCGTGTGCTACTTTGTGGCTTTGTGATTTAGCGCTAAATGTTATTATGTGCGACGCACGAGTTGTACAATTTACATTAAACGATAAGTGTTTATACATGAAACCACTCACCGTAAAATTTTTGTTAACTTTAAATTCGTGTATTGAAAATATGTATTATTGCTTGGCAGAACATACCCATGTAGTAAATACAAAGTTTGCACAGTTTGTTCGCGTTCTACGAGAACAAAAGATCACTGATGTAAGTTAACGCTGTAACAGCAAAATGTCAAAGTGGAGTGTACGCGATTATAGATTATGAATTATTGGCATGCGCTTTAAAAGATGTTATATATGATGCATGTAAATAATATTTTCCATTATGAATAAACTTTAAATATAAAAAGTGAAAATTATGTCTTCGGTAGTTCTCGCTAAAACAATTGCAATTACTTTGCGCTAGAATAAAAAAAATGCAACTTTGCAACACTCTTGCTAAAAATTGCAACTCTGCAACTTTACGCGTCCCTGCGTATAATGTTACATATCGCGGCACATGTCGAAACACTTTTTGCATTGCTATACTCGTCTCGCTTTGCACTGCAATCTCATCGTAAAATTCAGACGTCATAAACACACCCAAAATATATTGTTTGTAGCAATTATATTGTATACAATTTTATCCATATAAAAAATCCAATAAAAAGTACATACCTTGAAGTCGCCATATTGTCACATCGTTGCCGCCGCCATATTGCATTGCGTGTGATGTCGCTCCTGTGCGCGTGTAAAGTCGCCATAAAGGGCTCTTTGCGTCACTTCCTGACGCCGTCAGTCATATCCAGCAGTGCCACGCCCCCGCGTGACGTCATAGTGACATCATACTCCCTCCCCGCATGACGTCGTATTCCTCCCCCCTATGACGTCATACCCCGTGACGTTACCATCCGCACCCTGTGACGTCATTACCTCCTCCCTCGCGTGACGTCATTACCTTTCCCCTGTGACGTCACGCCCCGCGCTCTCTCCTGTGTGACGTCATAGTGACGTTCCCTTCCCCCTGTGACGTCATACCTTGCGCCCCCCTCGGAGCTCCCGAATTAGAATCGGCCCTGTTTTACTACTCGAGCACTCACCGAGTTTCTTCCAATCGGGAAACTCGGTTGAGCCTCGCTTGTTCCTATTTGTTAATTGGTTAGTCGTAAGAGATCGCCAATCGGCGACGATCTTCCCACCTTGAACAGTTCGTTCGATTTTAGAGAAGGGAAAAAAAGGAGAGTGTTAGTTTTTCCGATCACGCCACATAGCCCTTTGGTATTTGTTAATAATAAACTGCTCGTGGCGCCGAAGTTTCTATTTGCGCGGGCTGCTCTAAATTTTACAAGCGGTGTTCTTCTTGACCCGAAGATATCTGAGTTTGTTTGGAAAAGCAATAAATTTTTCCTGCTCGTTATCGAGAGAAAAGAATTTTTGGGTTACTAGGCGCGGTTTATCCTTTTGGGCGCCGATGATTTCTGTTTGCTCCCCTATCGTTTTGGAGTCTAAGTTTCAAAACGATAGATCCGTTCGAGTTATCTATTGCTTTTCGTTATTTGTTTATTATATGTCGGCGCGTCGCATCGCGACAAAAAGGGGACCGTGGAGTCTCCAAGACGTAACAATATTATCGATGAATAGCACGATAAAGCAATGATGTTTCTGAAATAATTCTAGAGTCACATAACACGCACGCGCGCGCGCATACACACACACACACACATGGGGTGTATCATCATATGCCCGCCATGTCCTCGTCGTTAATCCTGGATAACGTTAAGAGCGGAGAATGACACTACCCACGTAGCACAGCAGCGCGTGCAAAGCGCTTTGAAAGAGCTATTGAGAACGCACTTCTCAAAAGTGCTGTCAGTTACGCACTTTTTTGCAGATGAATAATTTGATTGGGTTCGATTTATAATGTTCCAAAAATAATTTCTAAAACTTAAAAGTTGCTTGAAAACGTATAATTCGCTCTGAAAAATATCTGCTTTAATCATGCGCATAAAAAGCGCTTTAAATGCGCAAAGTCTTTAGTCTGGCGTTTGTAATCCGTGCTTATATTACTTATAATTGTTTTAAGTACCATTTTAAGTTTTAAATTGCCATAAATCAATTATTAGAGCTGTATTAGCATCTTAAAACATTATCTATACATCTTATATCTTATATCTTAATATGACCAATTATGACTTAAGGCTCGTTATATATCTATATATTTATCTATATATTAAGGCGCGTGTATATATCTATATATATATAGATATATACACGCACAGTTTTCGCTCAAACATCCTGCGAATAGCTCGTAAGGCCTTGTATATTTTATGTTATCAATTTCAACGAGCCTTAAGTCATAATTGTTCATACACATGTAACGAATTCAACTTGTAAATTTTTACAAATGAATGTTTTTTTGAATTGAAATCTCACTTCTTAAATTCATACGGGATGCTGGATTTGTATCTCACATATGAGAGACCCCGGATACCCCCTTAACTAATTTTTAAAATATTGCGAAAAAAACTCCTCTGCCCTCCTGTTAGGCGATTTGATTTACAAGTTGAATTCGTTATATGTGTATATATATATATATACACGCACAGTTTCCGCTCAAACATCCTGCGAATGGTTCGTAAGGCCTTATATGGGTGATTCTCTGTGAGCGCGTAAATTTCAACTTTCAGTTTTGATAAAAAATAATTATTATTAACTAACGGATAGGGGTGAATTATGTTTTTTCATACCATTTTAAGTCACCATTCGTAATATGAATACGTGACTATGCAATATAAAAAACTTATCTATGTTTTTTATGTCAATATACCACGAAGATTACAGTCCACGGAGATTACGTTTTTTGAGAATTACCCATATATTTCTTGTTATATTTTAATGATACATATCTTTTGCTGCTACGTTGTTGCAAAAACCCTACAATTTTTGTTTGAAACATAAACGCTTTGTTTTTAAAATGCATTATATCAACAAAAAACACTTTGTGTGTATAATATTTTTACTATATAATTATTATTATATAACAACAATGACATATACAGAGTATTCAAAAAGTCCCGGTACAGCAACATAACTCGAAAACTATGAGTCGAACAGAAAAACATTTCAGACAAAAGTTGTAGGACTTTTCCCTGGCTATTACCACGTGACCTTAGATTTGACCTTGACCTTGACCTTCAAAGTCATTTCAAGGTTATTTCAATAATTTTTTACAAATTTATACATACTGTAAGATTCTGTATGTATAGATTGCGAAAGCGAGTCTGCAATGCCGACTCGCAAAATCGGGGATATACTTCCGAATGACCCCTGCTCCCAATCAATCTGAAATTTTGCACAAAAATAGTGTTTGATGGGACAAACAAAACGCGCGTAGTCTCCACTTCGGCAAATAAAAATCAAATTTTTAAAAAAATAATAACTATATCGACTGAAATCGATTTTAGGTGTATTTCAGAATGATTTCATGTCTCAATCAATCTGAAATTTTGCACAAAAATAGTGTTTGATGGGACAAACAAAACGAGCATAGTCCCAACTTCGAGAAATAAAAAACATATTTTTAAAAAATATAAAAACTATATCGACTAAAATCGATTTTAGGTGTATTTCTTTTTTAAAACCTCGCTTCTCGTAGAAAGTGTATGCGTGGAATCAGTGCGTTCCGCCCCCCCTACGGGGAGGCTCCACTATTCGAAAATCTAACCTAACCCACACACATACATAGGTTTAGATTGAACCTCGCTTTGCGTTGGAAGTTACTTTCTATATAAAGCGAGGTTCAATCCAAACCTATGTATGTGTCTAAAATCNATTCTATATATGTGGTAAGTTTTTAAAAACTTAAAAAATTAAAAAAAGTAAGTNCTTATGTTTATGTTGTAAGTGTGTAGGCAGAGGTGGGACTGCGTAGGGGGGGGGGCTGCGCAGGGGAGCTGCGCCCCCCACAAGGGGGGCTACGCCATCCTGCAAGGAGAGGGGCTTCGCCATTCCCCCGCACCCTCCGGGTAAAAATATAAAAACTAAATTGAGGTTTTTAATTTGTACATTTTTATATTTCTTTTGTGATTTTTATTTTTTACCTTTTTTTGTATTTACAATATTTTAAATATTTTAATAAGTGCTTAAAAAAA
>NW_018024736.1:0-5454 GCF_002006095.1 Pseudomyrmex gracilis
GAATCGTACGGTGTCGAATAATTTGGTGTCGAATAAATCTGTGTCGAATCGAGCGGTGTCGAATCGTACTGTGGTCAATAGAGTATCACCCCATGTTTCGTTGTAATTTCGCGAACCTAAGTCAAGCCCTGGAGTGGCGATCCGGCGCCAAGTAGCCAATTCGCGTTATTTGTGTCCGTCTTTTTTTTCTATTTTTTTGGTTTTGTTTGTCTAGCGAGCGTAGTTGTGTGCGCGTGCCGTGATTGTTGAAACGTATCGCTTGGGTACCGTCGGATCGCGTCTACCGACGACAATCAGCCGCCGCGGTAAGAAATCGCCAAGACAAAATCGGATTTTCCTTGTGCGATCGGCTAGAGTGAGGTGTGTGCGAGTCGGAAGCGGTGTGTGGATCGGTAATGAATATTGTGTCGAATTAACGTGCGGATTAACGACGGTTTCGGATAGTGAATTTTCAGGACAATTATCGCCGAACTATTAGCGAGCGTACGGTGAATGCGTGTCGTCTTTCGAGCGTATAAGGTGTCCGGGATTATTCGCGGTCGAGTAACGTATTGTGTCACCGATTTTCCGGACGCCAAAGTAAAGAGCGTTTCTAATCATTTTGTGATCAACAACCGGGAAAAGCCACTCCGACGTCGCACCTCCTTCGCTCTGTATCGCGAGTACATTCTTTCGAGTGCCTGTGCGTAGGTCGAGAAATCGGCTCGATTTAATCTTTTGGGCCTAGCGACACGAAACCGGCGAAAGCTGCGTGGCCGAGTGAGCCAGTCGACCAAATTGCGATCCTCAATGTAACAAGTAAGTCACGGCTTGTAAAAAGGCGACTGCACGCTATGTTATTGCGGCTTAGTGTTTGCCCTGCACATCTGCTTGCACTCTCTCTAGCCGTTTAGCCTGCCTCTAGCTTTGCGCCCCGCGATTGCTATATTTTAGTGCCTGCGCTTGTTATCTTTCGGCTGGAATCCTCGAGTACCGTATCGCGTTCAGTACTTTTGCGGTGTCGTTGCAATTCATTAATTTGTCTCGTTAACTCGCGCAACCCGGTTTGTTAATTCTTGTAAGTCGTTGTGGACTCCGTGTCTTCCTTTTTTGCTTGTATTATTTTCGGATGCTACCGCCGTAGCTTATTTACCTCTATTTTTCGTATTTCTCATATATTTCTTTTCTTTATTATCAATCCTGTTATCTTTGCTTTTATATTATTTTGTAAGCAATCATTTCTTTCTACTATTTCTTATATTATTTCTTTTATATTATTTCTGCCCTTTTACACGCGTAATAAACTGCCAATTAATTATCAATTCGTGCCGATTAATTACAACTCTCTTTCCTTTATTTGAGCTTCCTATCGCGAGGTCAAGGGACAGCCTGTATTCCGACTTTCTGCTAAACCCCGCCCCTCTCCGTTCCCAAAAGAGCTAGTCGGCCCGTCGTGCCGAGTGACGCTGATTTTTGACGCGACTCCGCGTCTGGCGCCCAAAACGACACCCAAGTATTCGTCGACTCGACCAGGCGGTGCTCGTTCCGGGCCATCTTTTCTGTCCTGCCAGTGATTGGACGTTGTCCTCTCGCAGACGCTTACCTAAGTCCCGGGAAGTAATCTCCGTTTGCGGGGGAGCGGCGCGAGAATTGCGTTACCACCGCGAAAAACGTTACAATATATATATATATATGTATATATATATATATATGTGTATGTGTGTTTTTGTGCGTGAAGGATATATATTTCTCTGTTGTGTTAGTATGTAACTTTCTATAAGTTACAATCTATTCAATACAATTTGAGAATATTGAACTAAAATATATTATGTAAATAGTTGAATGTAGTGCAGACCATTACACCACCATCGCATATTAGTTGTATGTAGTGTTTTTATGTTTATATAAATGCTTATATATAAGTGTAATATATAATTGCACTATCAATTTACAAATATTTGTAAATTATGTATTACATTATGTATTACATAATTACGTATTACATAATGTATTTTTAAATATATTACGTAATGTATTTTTAAATACATTATGTATATTTACATAATGTATATATTTGAATTAGATGTTTTTATATAAAACGCATAACGTTATCTTTGTCGCGACTAATTTAGAATAGAGTACCAAATTGTTCTTTAATATTTTGATTTTTAAAAAGAAAAAATGGGCCCCACCATCGCCCATTCTCGTGAGACGCAATCATATATTACTTTCGTTTCTCTGTTCTAATTCATCCTTGCTTTGAGAGTTTTTTGTTCTTTGATTCCTTTTTTCAAACATCATGATAAATTGTTTTCCATGATGTATAAAAAATCAATATATTTTTAATTTTTTTTTTAGAAAAAGCCATTTCATTGCCCATTTTCGTAAAAGCGCTAAATATGTAATTGTTTTTATTTCTTGATTCTTGTTTGCAACAAAGATTATTTAAACAAAAATTATTTATAAAAAATATTGTTATAAAAATATATTTGTTTGGATCTATTTTCTTACGAATATCAATAAAAAGTTTTTTACTAATTAATAATTTTTTATTGCCGTGGAAAATGCAGCAGTTTAAGGCTTTCTATAATTTTATAAAACTGTTCTCTCATACGTTTCACATCTTTAGAATATTTTTTCTTGCAAGGATTGTCTTTTAAAGCTACAGTTGTGGCAAAAGCTCCAGCGTAAATTCCACAACTAAAACCATCAGGTTGTGTTTGAACTTTTTCAAAAATTATGTCACTGAAACTTATTTTTGGATAACGAAGATGTATATAATTTTTCTCCTTATCTGTCAATGTATCGTATGTACAATTAGATAGACTATCGTACACGTGAAGTTTGGTGACGTCAAAGAAAATACATCTCCAGTGATGACTACAATTTCCTCCAATTATTTGTAAGCTTTTAGCACTATGACTAGGTACAATCATATGAGGGTATTCTAAATATAGCACACTTTGTGTTTCAAAACAAGTAGTTTCTCTTATAATGCGCAAAAATAGATCCAACGATTCGTCGTTTACTTCACTTGTTATTGGCAAAACATTCTTTTTTACCAAAGACAGAGAAGCAAACGTTTCATCTAAAAGTCGCTTATGTCTTATCCTATCGTCTTCCGATATATCTCGTTTGTTACTTGAGTAACTTGTAATAATGCAATCATTATCTTGCTCTTTATTTAAAGCAATAGTAGCAGTATTATTCTTTGCTACTTTCACTGGCAATACGTTGGGTTTGAATTGTTCGTTCTCTTCAACGCCATTTTTGTTTAGACAAATTCTATTTTGTCTAGGTAATTTCTTTGCTGCTCTTTCTTTAGCTTCAATTATATATCTTGGATCTCTAATTGGCATGTGCCTGTTATGACAACTGTCCAAGATTTCCGGAAGCATGCATTTGTTATAGAAGCGTGGTAACAAAGGCACCATTTCATTTCTCCAAAAAGTTTNGTCTTTATCAATGCGTAATATTTTCATACTTTTGGGAGTCCAGAGAGCAAAAATACAATATTCTCGCTGTGTTATATTTAACTGACTTTGTATTTGATAATAATATCGATGATTTCTATTCATCTTGTCTGGATTTTTTTTATCAAAAATACTTTTCAAAGAAGGCAATGTCTTAATGGCTTCTCCACTGTTAAATTTTCAGCCAACAGAGGACATTTGATTTCTACTACACCATTTTCATCAATAAGACCATCAGGGGTAGCACCCAAGCANGGATTTTCAGTGTCAATGAATAATCCGCAAGATTTTATTGCTTTGTTTAATTTTATGGCCAGTTCTTCTTTTGCTGCTTCTTCTTTGTCGTACTTTATGTACCATATTGTGTAGCTGCATTATTCGTGAACAAAGAATATAAAATGGCTTTTACTGTCACAGCACAAGATGTAGTCGGTCTCATGCGACATACTGCTCCAAAATTGGATGCCGTCAACATGTCTCGTCTCAATAAATGCCACAATTCACATTTACTTTGATCAATTGTATCTCGTTCAATTTTCTGCCAGTTACTCGCATTTTCGGAGAACTTTTCTACATGGTTTTCGCGAAGTTGCTCGAATATATCGGATGGTAAATCAGGTTTTTGCGATTGCGGTCCGTAATAACAATCTGTACCTGCTTCTCGCTTAAATGGTTTTTGTCTTCCCTTTGCTTTTCGAGATTCTTTAGTTTTTGTAACTTTAAGTTGTTGTCGCTTTTCTAGATTATCAACAATATGCGGAACAGTCTTATTCATATTTTCATGCAATTGTGTAAGTACTTGTTGCGTATTATATTGCACAACTGCTCCGGCTATTCTAGCATTGTAAGAGCCTCGTTTACCAAAATGAATGTGTTTTCTACCAATTTCTTTGCAGATTATTGAGTTGAACGATTCTGCAGGATTATTGGTATAATTTAGCAACAAGCTATCGGAATAACCGCTTAGATATATAATAGCANTTTGTACTCTTTGATACAGACCAAATAATTTTAGATATGGCACATAATTTTTTTTGGTTTTATTATCATTTTCTTTACACATGTGTCCNCGTGCTTCGCATCGTTTATGTTCACCAAAAACATGGCTTGGAATATTCAATGTATTTTTTTGTAATTTTATAGCCTTACAATGTTGAGGCGTTTCTTCTTTCCTTCGTAAAGCTGCTGCCTTTTTTACCTCTTTCCGAATATTTAAAATGTTGTTTTTCACAACATTTCGCAACTCTACAAAGCCACGTTGTTTTTGCGTTCTCGGCTAAATTGTAGTTGCTACATTTCTTAATTTTTTGCATAAATTGCAAAGCAAATGATAAGTACATTCTATTTTTTACTGTTACTTCACGATAAGATCTGTTATCAAGAATAGCCTGATACACGTTACTGTCACTGTTACTGTCGGCAATAACTGTTTTGTAAATCAGCCCATGCATTTCGAGGCTAGATTTAAAACCTTCTACTATTACATCGCTTTCCATGCTTGAGAAACTTGCGTTGCAATTAAAATTTTTTTAACATTTATGAACTCTTGATTTGATACTTTTTTGCTCTGCCACTTTACATATAGCGCACAATTTATTGCGGACACCAACNAAAAGAATCTTTTTCGTGTGGTAACCAATTATAGCTCCAATACCGGAAGGTGAGNTGTAAGCATTGCCATACGATCTTTTCATCCAACTACCATCTGCTACAACGGTTATGTACGGAATACCGTTTATAACATCCTTCCTCTGGAGAGCAAGTTGCTTCTTAATTTTGCCAACCATTTTCATATTTTCTATGGCTGTTTTCTGAAAATCATTGACTAAGTTTCCTCTGTATTTAATGTAAGTTGGCTCGGACATACAAGGAACATTCATGGCTGCACATAGCTCTTCGAGCTGAGTCCAACCAATTCCCATTGTAATAGTTCCTGCTACAGCAGCTGTATTTATAATCAATCAAACAATCGCCCGTGACAGGTTCAAAGAAATTAAATAAG
>NW_018024737.1:0-5513 GCF_002006095.1 Pseudomyrmex gracilis
ACACGGCTGTTCGCCTGTGTGCGCATCCCCTCCACTTGCTGTTGCATGCTGCAAAAGTCTTGAAACTGGCATCCCTGGTCAACACCGCGGTTCACGAATCTAAAGAGTACACCCTCGCATTCTTAAATTACGGTCGCGAGCTAAGAGCCCCCGGGACCCCGTCNGCCGGCCGAGTAAACCGATCAACCGACACCGCAAAACGGCATAATCAACTCGAAGCCACCCGCGAACTCGCGCGCGTAAATCTCGCCCGGGCGTTCCAGAAACAAGCCGCACTACAATCTGCGGCGGCGAGAATGGAGACCAAAAATCGGAAACACCGTTGCTATGAAAAACCACAAGTTGTCCATCAAAACACAGCATAAAGCCGCAAAATTGCTACCGAAATACAAAGATCCGTTTAAGGTCACGCGCGTAATATCCCCAGTTATCGTCGTTTTGCGCGACGACAAAGGCAAATAGGCACGAAACGTACACGTAAGCCAGTTCAAGAAATTCGGACAAAAACAAAATCTAAACACCCCCATCCAGGCCGAAAACCGAGCCGACTTGGCCAAGCTCGACACAGGCCCTTGGCAGTACCAAGCAAACCAGCGAGACAAAAACATGTCGCTCAGCGAGGACATCACGAACGACGTCAAATGGGGCAAGAAGTTCAAGACCATACCGAGTGCTGCCGAACTCTACCACCGCCGGTGCACCTGACGCCCGACGAAGTCCGGGCCGCCGTGAGGAAACGAGCCGCCAGCCGCGGGAGGGGGAGGACCCTACCGCTAGGCGACCAACCCGACCCGTCAAGCCGGTAACACCGCCGGCTCGCCGAGCCGTCTTAATTACGCCGCCTCCAGCCTTCCCAGGGGTAGATCAAGCTCTACGGACGGTGGGACGGCCGACCGCGGCAGCACAGTCGAAAAAACCAGTCGGGCCACGTACCCCACTGTCTCTCCGGCTAGAGCGGGTGCAAGAACAGCGGGCAACGGCCGCTGCACAACGACCACCGGCAACCAGCAAGGCCGCGAGCAGTCCTCCCCGGACGACAGCGACATCACCGCTCGGAGGCAAGGCCACCACCAGCCGCCGCCACACCGAGGCCCAGGCACCGCCATCAGCGCCCCGGGGGGCCAACTACACGGCCGCAACCACCATCGCGCACGATCGCCCCAGCAACCCGGTCACCAAGATCGCCGTGCCAGGGGCACAACTAGAGGTGCCCGGGTGATCCGGACCGCCCGACGATACCGGGCCAGAACCAGCGACGGCCACTGGATTCTGCGGTGGGATCGCACCGGCCGTCTGAGCCTGGCCCGTTTTCTCCGAGAGGAGAAGCACCCCTAAAAAGAAAAAGGGAGATGTGACGGGGCGAACTCCGCCACGTGTATATATGTATATATATATATATATATATATATATATATATATAAATGTTCTTTTTCTTTTTATTATTATTATATTATTATCACTATATTATTATTATGTTTATATACATATTAAGTTACTTTGTATTATTTTGTATTGTTATATTATTCTTGTGTATTAAATATCTTTATATTATATCGCGCGCTATAATTCCTGCGACCCGCTTATATAACCGACCGCGTAAATAGCACACGCGTGTGCGCCAACCCGCCGCGCTATAATGCATGAATCGGCCTATAGCGACATGGCCCGGACACGCGCTCATCAGCCCGCAGGTGCGTGCCGTAGCGCGCAAATACGCCGACCCCGGACGGACCATAAGCCGCTCCGGGGTATAAAAGCCGGTCGATTTCAGCAGTTTGGACTTATTCCTTTCCCGGCGCTCGAGGTGTTGACTCGAAAGCCACTCCTAGAAGCCGAGTTTGAGGTGCTGACTCTGATTCCGCTACCGTTCTCCGAGNAGTTGACTCGGAGATACCGTTCCGGTCTCGAAATGTTGACTCGAGATACCGACTTCCGACCGTTCCCGTCGAGATGTTGACTTGACTTCCGGCACTCCGAGGTGTTGACTCGGCCGCCATACCGTCCCCGTCAAGGTGTTGACTCGACTTCCGACACTCCGAGGTGTTGCCTCGGCCGCCATACCGACTGCTTCCGTCGAAATACAGCCTTGACTTCCGGCACTCCGGCGCACAATTGGCCGTTGTAACCGCCACATCGTTACTTCAGTCGTTCTCACGACTCAACATTTAACACTGTATATAAGGCCCGTGTATATAACTCTTTCCCGTAGAATTAGAATTAGAATTAAGTGATTATCGCGTCGACACGGTTACCGCCGCAACAAATTCCACCAACCGCGTCTATAAAAACCGCGCATAAAAGATTCATAATTACCGACCAAATCCCCACTGTAAATTAGACAACGCTAATTTACTAGACCGACGCAATCGAATTAAAACTTCTTGTAAATATATATAATATAATAGAATAACCCGAACATACATTACAGCATAAAAACCGAGTGCCGCAATTTCTCGCCTTCCCCTTCCTCGAACTTGGCACCGACCGAGCTGTCCGGCAGGCGGAAGGCCGGGCCAAGCCGATAGAAAATCGGTTCCGTTACAAAGTAGGTCCATGAACTATAGAATTACCGCGTTCGTAACTGTCTCTACAGCAAGCTTTAGAATTGTTTCTAATTTGGCGTCTGAAAAGTTAGAAGATTGATTAATAGTTAGGGAATTACGGAGCTGAGGTAACAGTTTTTTAACAGTGGGAGACGGTGGAAGCGACTCCTTAGACGAAGAAGGATAAAGTTTATCTTTACCCAAGATTAGTTTGCTCGATTCAGAAAAAGTTACGTTAACTGAAACAGCTGGGTTGGTAGATGTAGATTCCATGTTGGAGACAAGTTCGACGCTCCTGTCTATCACTACGAATCCAGAAGCAGACGTGTTCTTACTAGACTTAGAAGTAGCTTCACCTTTGAAGTTTCTTCTAAAAGTCATTGGGCGGCCAAGGTTGAGCCCGCCGTCCACCCCCGCACGACCGAGGGATCCAGTGAGGTTAGAACCACTGGGAGAAATTCCCCAAAGGTAGGGAACGGGACAGAGAACCTCCCCCCCAGGCCTCGAGCAAAAAGTCGGGACCGGGCGACCTCTCTCCAAGAGAGCTACAGTCTTTTTGTAATTTAAATCTTTGGTGGCCAAAATTTTGTGTATATTTTTTTGACGTAAGAAGGCTTGGCACTTTGGGTCCAAAGACTGATGTTTGTATTTACGTCGAATGCAGTTGATGCATTCATAATTGTCACTCAAACAATCAGTTTTTGAGTGGCCCGATTTGCCACACCTTTCACAATGTGGCTTTCCCGAGGAAACTTGTTTACACGAGAACTCTACGTGTCCCAATTGCTGGCAAGAATTGCAGCCTTCTCACCTTATAAACATACGGATAAAGAAAGCACCTCTTTTCCATGAATATGCACAAAGGCGGAACCATTTTGGTTCTGAAACGAAGAAGGTAGCTGTTAGTGTTAACAAGTGACGGTGGTGAATCAGGTTTCCCATAGACTCTACGCTGGAGTTTAATTACTTCAAACAGGGATATCCACGAAGTCCCCCACCCTGGTGGAGGCTTAATATGAGACTTTACTTCTTCTTCAGTATCGTCGTCATCACTACCTTTAAGAATATATTGTTTAATGACCCTGAAGTTCGGGATGTAAGCTATCTAGCAACCACTAGGGATGATTGAGGCAGACACTGACGGAAAGCGTTCCACGAAAGTGTTAGCCCTTATCCGGTTAGGGAAAACAACCGAGAACTTGTTCTTCCCCAGCGACTTAAGGTCATAAGCAAACTGAAAGGGCTCGCACAAAAGCTTGTTCAACCTTTTTCCTAGGCCCAAAACACTTATTGAACTCTGTGTTTTGACCCCCACTTGGTCGCGACCAGCCGCGACGGATGAACTCTCTACCGCCTTAACATGCACGAGAAAGGGGCCCGAGAACTCTGGCTCGTATCTATTCAAGGTCAAGGCCCGCTGAGTCTCCGACAGCGGGGAGCAGGACTTCTTGGAAGGGCAAGAGCTATGTTAACTGTTGCGTAACATAAGTAATAGAAGAGTGAGAGCAATAGATGACCAGATCGTCAGCGTACATCAACAATTTTACAGGGAGAGGTAAGCACATTTCCATAAATGACAAATAGATGCTGAACAGAAGGGGGCTAAGTACCTAACCCCTGAGGTACATTCATCGACGTTCTTCTCGATTGTAGAGGAAGACCCGAGATGTACCGCTCCAGGTTTCTAGACGAAACCACCGAGGAAATAAAGCTGACAATTGACTCTGGAAAACCTAGATGGCGTAGAATGGAAAGCAAAACGGTTGGAACAACATTATCAAATGCGTCTTCAATATCTAGAAAGACCGCTCCGGTTAACTGTCTATTATTATTTGCAAGTTTAACATGGGAAACAAATATAGCTAAATTGTCAACACAAGACAGACCCCGCCTAAACCCAAACTGGCTTGGAGGGACAAATCCACAGAAAAGTGTCTTTTCTTTCCCGAGCGTACAGCAGCACCTCCCCCTCCCCCATCCCCACAAGGTGGCAGTAAAGAGGATAGGGCCGCTGCCCGCCCAGGAGTTTGACCACCCGGTGATATTACAAGACTTTCACTGAGGAGGCCCAGCTCCCGTGAGGGAGTGTTCTCCAACTCTACATCCATATCTTACCTAAACTGACTTGAAAGAAAAAAAAGAAATTGGCGGGAAGCGCCCGCGGAAGTTATGCCCCACAAAAAGGACGACAAGCCAGCAATCAAGTATCAAAATAACGCAAAGTTACTTTTTTTAGTAAGAAAAGCAAGAGTACTCACTTACTAGGAGAGAAGCTACTAAGCTAAGCAGGCAAAGATAGCATGCAAAAAACCACTCTTGAAAGCAGGAGGAACGGGTAAGGACGCCTCAGTCGCTCAAGCGCTTTCTATCGGATTCTCGATTTATCGGAAGATAGAACAGCCGGCCCTTACAGTTCACTGTGACTACTATAATGCTGTTCCGAAATACAACGTCACAATCATGATGTAAAAAATAAGGTGAAATGTTGCGCATAAGGAACCACGTGATCATGCAGCGTGGGAGGGTGACCAATAAAGTTTTGATCTATTTTTGTGACGGAAAAATTAAATGCTATTATGATGTATTTAAAATTTTAGACTAAACTTAAAATTAGATAAAATTGAAATTATCTAAAATTTTAATTAAACTCAAATTTAAATTAGACAAAGGAGCGGTCAGTTAACTAAATAAATAAATAAATAAATAAATAATACGATGTTATGTAATATAATGATATATAATGGGTTACTATAACAAATTTAGTGATAGTAATATATAATTTTGTTATATGTGATAAATTATGTCAAAGTATGTGATAGGGTAAATGTACAGAATAGGGGAGCCCCCTCCGATCGGCTTCTCGTTTTGATATATTGTAAATATGACCTTCCTGAGTACGTTTCTAAAAGTTTTAGCCGTCGCTCATTGTTTATAAAAAAGTTATGAACAAAAAAAGTTTGATGATTGAAC
>NW_018024738.1:0-9028 GCF_002006095.1 Pseudomyrmex gracilis
AAATACTGACGAGTGTGCCTATACCTGGCATAGATTCTATCACATTTTATCAAATTGAGAATTATACCACGGAAACGGTCGAACAACATCCGAAACTAGATTTAAAANAACTGCCATTTTTTACTTGTTTAAATGACATTAATACAAATNTTATTTATGTAAGTATCGGTTTTGTACCGCATATTATTGTATACAATTCTATTTANTGAAAATGTATATATTTGTCNTCATATTTGCTCTTCCAATAGTCAAAATGCAATATTTGTTTAAATGTAAGTATAGTATAATATGATATTTAATACTCATTTANTTGTAAATCAGTTATATGTTTTAGTAGACACTTCCTNTATTAGTNANAAATATAGAANGTATATTCCGTTATTGCTGGAAGTCATCAAAGAATCTATGAAGGAAAGAACTGATGTTGTAAACTATAATGTTGATACTGGTAGTAATAATCCTCACAGTATAACTCTAATGTTTCAAGTAATGCATTATATGTAAACTACATTCTTTTAGATAAAAGTATATTTTAGGAACTTGAAACTTTAAAGTGCATTTTTTAACCAGTTCTTTTCGTTTAGGTTGAATTACAAAACTATGAAAAAAGTATACAATTGTATAAAGAGCTTTTATATGATATTGAACTAACAGCCGACAAATTGACACTCTTAATAACGGAAGTAACAAACAATCTTAAGCAAAAAACAGAAAAAGATATTACTCTTCTTACAGCTATAATGTTAATGGTGTTGTATAAANCAGGTAAATCTGTGGAGATTTTAGTAACTATCACATTACAAGTATAATGTAACGATAATATAATAAAATATGATAAATATAATATGATGTTAACGGCGTATATTCTTTGTTTGGCAGACAATTATCCGTATCCATCCAACATATANGAGCTGTATANTGTGTTGAATNGTATCAGAGACCGTCTAAATACTGCAGAACAAGAGAAAGTGTTAAAGGAAATCGAATGTGTTCGAAAAACGATGTTTTCACCACAGAATATGTTTGTGTACATGGCCGTCAATGTCGATAAATTAANCGAACACGTTCCTGANGTCTATGCTCCGTGGAATAAATTTTNTCCAAAGTTTATGACATCAAAAAAAACAAGGTAAGTGTAGTTGAACCTTTGAAATATTTTAAAAAAAGTATGTAACTTNAAATATCAATCATGAGATTTAAGCTTCCCTCTTTGTGCAATTACTTTCATANAATATAAGCGTAATCGACGCANACAGATAAAATTTTACGANGTGAGATGCAGAAGTAATAATATAATACACATAGATTGAAACAAAGTAATACTATTATGTAGAAAACAAGTTTTACTAATGTATGATAAAAAGAATACATAAAATTAAAATGTTAATAATGTGCTACAACATAAAAAATTTACATGATTTTTCTGACTTTTACATTTATACTAATAATTGNATATGTTTAAAAATCTACGTATAGCAATTTTGAATCTTTTTTTATTATCTGCGAGTATACGAATTAGGAGTACGTAAATGTATGCAATGAACTATACACGTTTCAGGCCTAATGTCACCGTTAATTGGAAATTACTTAAACCGTTTAGTGAAGGAACTTTTAACGCTGTTGTTTATTTAATAGAAAATGTATATTCGTCCTTCTTACAAGTTTGTCCTTGTATCAATGATTCTGACGATCTTAATTTGCCAGCTTTAATTGTCTGTTTGCACTATTTCACACAAATGGAAGTAAGCACGTAATAATTGTTGATAAAGAAATTGATTGTTTCATAAAAAAACTGCGAAATGTTTGCCATCTGTTTCACGTATGCATGTTTTTTCCAGGGACCTTTATGGAAAGTAATGAAAGCAAAAGAATGTTCTTGTGACTTTAATATTTTTGCGAATCCGAGCACAGGACTCTTATATCTNCAGTTTNTTAAATGTACAGACATAGNAGCTGCGTACACGACGACGAAAGTGATAGTGGTACGACTATATTTTTTGTTTTTTTGTGANNTTATAACTGAATTGTCAGAATGTATATATAATTTGTCAAAAACAGCGCGAGTTTAGATCGTCTCTGTAATGTTGAAACTTTTGTTGTAGGAGACGCATATTACGGAAGCCAAATGGGACCAACATCTTTACGACTCAGCTAAATCGTTAGCTATCTTAAAATATGTAAACGAAGTGAAATCCATATACAACGCAATAGACGTATCTTTTGAATACTACTGCAAAAACATGCCGCCTGATTATAATTTTGTTATGGTGCAACGTATTTCTGCCGTTACTATGGACGATATGAGCCGCGTGGCAGCTTCGTATGTTAAATCGTTGTTTGATCCGAAANGCGTCAAAACTGCCATCGTCTGTAATAAGTTCAAATTCGNCGAGATACTAANAGCTTTTGATGGGTAAATAAAAATACATATTATATATTATATCTTTTATTATAGTAAGAAAGAATAAAAGTGTATACATACAATCACATTTCCATAGGATGAAATACAAGTTTCANCGANTTGAATTTANACTATCGTAAACAATTATGCCAAATAAGAAGAAGACTGATCTACTNAATAAAACTTTTAAAACATAGTTATAGAAAAGGTACTTCTCATGATATACAGNATATCCGACANTCACTTTAAAATCTTTCGTAGAAGGAGTAAAACTGAGTCGAAAAGTCCTAAACNAGGTTTTTCTATTACATATAATAAAGTAAGTATTGAATACATCGACCCAGATAACATTTTGGGAGCAANTTCGTATCCTAGTGCGTCCTCATTTGAACAGTATATAACCAGTAACTTTAAACAGCATTTTGTACGTGAATATCCAATCATTACACACAAGAACAATTCATGCATCTTAGATATGTGATACTGTCAAATTAAGAGNAAATAAGTTGCAATATGTTAGCTATTTGCGCTTTATATTTGTTGGTATTAAAAAGNCATGAGATGGTTTCTTGTGCGCAATATGCACGCGCGTGCGCGATAAAATATGTTCACAAACAAAATTCAGGCAAATCTTATACAAGATTTACATATATAGTAATAGAAAAAAATGGTCCAGGACTTTTTTACTCAGTTTTTCTTCTACCTGTCTACGAAAGATTTTTAAGTAATTGTCAGACACCCTGTATATACAACATCTACAGTTTTATGTGTTTAATTAAAACGATATATGAAAGACTGTAAAAGCAACCTGATTTTATTAGATGTGACTTGTACTGTGCACTATTGTTTATACTGATGAGAAACATGAGTAATCATGTGAGTGGCAAACTCGAATATTATTTCTTATGAAGTAACAACAAATATTGTGCACTTAAATATGTATACGTATGATACTTAGAATANTAATACGTAAGTGAGTAAATAATAAACTTTTTAAAGTAACCATGAAACAAATTAATTTTTTTATAACTTCAATTCCAAGCTGCTGCAAAGTTTACATCTGTCAACGAAACATTAACAGGTTGCTGAATCGGAAGATAATTATTTTGATTAGAAAAACATTTAAATTTAATGTTATATTAAACATTTCTTAAATGAAGTTCGTTTTAACGATATAGATACTTACATTTAAAGTTGTGTTATCTCACAAAGATTCGTAGTAAAGACAAAGTGAGTGAAGGACACTTTATTTATTAGGTTATTCTAAATAGCACTTCTAATATCATCGTTTATATTGTTAACGTTATCAGATTTCCAAAATGAAGCATTATTTGTTTTTAATAAATTATTATATCAAAAACCGTTTATGAAAACAGGTAAATGTTACTTAAATAATTCTATTTTTGAAAAATGATTATTTAAAAAAACTGCCGTTTATAGTTTATCTTCCAATTGATCGTCTGTAGCCAATGAAACGGTCACCATTTTGAAATACTTACGTCAGTCTTACAATTAGGCTATGAATACCAAGCCTGAGAATTTGTATATATCTATATATTCGAAAAATACATTTACCATATACATGAGCTGCTATGTTCCGCGTGACTAATGGCTAGTCTACAATCAAGGTAGTAAGGCTGTAGGAGTAGACAGTAAACTATTTTTCGGTGAAGAACAACGGAAATTACGAAACGGGCAATTTCCAGGTCGCACAATTTACTGCCTTACTGTTAGCCAAGAAAAGACGTGTGTTAAAACACGCGACATAACAATTACTTGTATAGACAAAAATAAAAAAACTTTAAGAACCTTACTTCTTACTGTATACTGCCTACTCTCATTGTAGACTAGCCATAAGAAGTTGCCACATAGTGTAACTGTCTCACCAGACAGTTTGACAGTTCTATAATTCAGTTTATAAGATTTACAAACCACTGTAAAACAAAACCTATTTTATTACAAAATTGTTTAATATATTATACAATAATTTTAAAGTATTTAACAAGATTGCAAAACACACACACACACACAGAAATAATATTATATACTTTTTAATAAATATTACATATGTCAGATTATTTACTACTATGATATTTATAACATTATATTAATGTATATACAGTAACTTTACTTATGTGTATAAAAAACAGTTCATTTTTTTACTACTGAGGTAGTAACGAGATTACCTGCTGCAAATTCTAGTGCTGGATCGAAAAACTTCGATCAATTAAAATTTTACTTTTAATTTGCTAATTTTTATTATGAGATGACTTTTTTTCTTACGATCTTAGAGTTACAATAAAAATTTTTGATTTAATTGTTAATAAAACTTTGATTTTTAATACGACAAACAACCGTAATAAAGTAAAATTAAAAAAAGAAAAGTTATTCTTCATTTCTTTCTTATAAATACTTTTACTATAAATACTTTTAATTTAACAAAGTTTTTCATTTTTACTTCACCAAAGCCTGGAAAAACGCATTCCTTCAAATTAATAATTTATTCTTTCAAGTTTCTTATTTTAAAGATACATGCACACAGAGAACGTTGTCTTTAGATTTAACCACTTTTTATGACTTTATTCATTTCTTAGTTAACTACTTTTGTTAAATCCAAACAAATTATTTCATTGAAATTGTCAAACAATCTTGATTTTCAACTAAACATTTCGATTGTTGAATTTCAAACAAAGTATTTTGTGAGGTTAAATAAATCTAAAACTTCAATAAAAAAAAAACTTTTTCGCGGCTTGCGCCCTCACACACCTTAGTTTGTTGAATTATAATTTTATTAAAATTATTGCAGTTCAATGTATTTGCAACAATAAATAAAAGTATTTCTCTTATTATTATTAATTATTTATTATTATTATAAATTAAAGTACAATTTTTTTACAGCGCGACAGTTTTTGTCTCAAACAATGCTATATTTAAATCACATATATTTTATGTTACATTTATAGTACAAAATGACTTTTTTCATTAAATACTGCTTATTACATCAAAATAAAATATTATTACGTTGGAATAAAATATTTTGAACATTTTTATTGTTTTCGTCTAATACTTTGATTTATTTTAACGTACCAATTTAATTTTTATTTAACAAAATTGTGGTTTGGTATAAACTTATGTTGTTTGATTGCAACAAATATGAGTCAAACAAATCGGACTAATAAATTTAAAGAAACCGTTCTCTCTGTGTGTCACATACTATGATAAGTTTTTAACGAATAAACATTTTCACAAAACTTTTTTTAGTAAGGTCGGTATTCATAGTTCAATCTTATATTTAAAATTGTCTTACATTCATTTTACGATTGGTCGTCATGTAGCCAATGAAACATTTCGCTCAACTTTCAACGGTAAACAATACAACAAGTAACCAAGGTCAATTTTAAGGTAAATTTAGACAGTCTTACATATATAATCGGACTATGAATACCATCTTACTTGAATNTATATTAAGAAACTACAGCCNTTACATGTATAAATGTGACGTTCCTTTGTGCGTGTGAAGGATAGCGGACGTTCCACAAGTTGCCACGTTAATACTCACAAACTAGTTTTAGATCGAGATTCAGATAAGTATCAGCTTAAACAAAGTTTGTTTTTGTCAAAATGGCACACGATACAGAACATCCGTCAAACGAAAATTTCGGTTTTGACAAAGTATGTTCCCTAANGTGCGAGGATACTATTCCATTTCACATGTATAGATCTGTGAGCAGCGGCATCACTGTTTGTATTGTAGAATTAGACGGTCCAATTATCACCGGTTATTTTAATATTGGTAATATATTGATATTATAATGTCACACACGCACACTTCAAACGTATTTTTTTTTACGTAAGATAGTTTCTATCGAAAAGCGACATTTGCAAAATACGTTTGAAGCAATGCGTGGTATCTCTTATCGAATATAAGATTTTAAAAATTTTGTGTAGCTCTTAAGTATAACAATGTTTTATATCAGTGACTGAAACAAGAAATGACAACGGTGTTCCTTCTGCGCTGCAACATCTCATTTTGTCGGGCACCAAGGAACATCCAACCAAGGCTACTTTAAATCAATGGGCGAATAGATGCTTAGGAGGCAACATCGATGGTTATTGTTTAAAAGATCGTACTTATTTTACTATGAACGCAGCTGGTAGCGAAGCATTTCTTTCTCTAATGCCAAAATATCTTGATTACATATTTTTTCCTAGTTTAGAGGTAATGTCTTTACTCAATTGTTTATATGTTTAAAACGAAAATGTGTGAAATATTGAGAGTATCAAATGATAAGTTTTTTATGGATGCTGTTTCCCAAACAAGTTGAAAACTCTATCATTATTTGAGATCTTCTCTAACCGCTAAATGTTAAACTGTCAATTTCTTACTATTGACATATTAAAAAATATTCTATTCTATTTTGATAACTACTACAAAAGATATTTTTTATTCGTTTTGACTTTTGTAACGGCTTTATCAATCTTACTAAATTTACCTTTAATCTTCTATTATGATTACTAAGTCAAAAACACATCGTTAGTATGCTGTGTTTTCATAACATTCTCTTTTGTCCTCTAAAAACAACAACAAGTAACCTATTTAACATCTATCGAAAGTAAATCGTTACACCGATACAACATTCGCATAACATTTTGGCTCACATAATATAAATTTACCGCAGAATATTGTACTTTTACCTAACTTCAACAATAAATCTTATTCAATGTTATACTAACAATAAACTTTATGTGAGGTACAAAATTTTGACGTATTGTATCGTACTGTATACAACAAATCACTTGTACAAACTTTTCTAAAAGATAGTAAACTATTTATTAATTAGATAATCTTTCCTCTCAGAAGTGTTCAAAATAAATTTGTAAATAAAAATTTTTAATATGTCTCTACATTTTGGTAGGCTTCAGCATATCGTAGAGAGATACATCATTTTGACAACGATAAAAATACCGGTGTATTGTATTGTAAACAACAGAAGAAAGAACAAACATCAAGCGAGATCATGACTAGGAAAATGTTTCAAGCACTTTATTTGTACCGTTGTGGATACAAATATGTAGTAGAAGGTAAAAAGAAATACACGAAACAATTTCATATAGTTTTTGTGCGTACATATTTCAAAGTGCTAGTGTACATAAGAAATTATTTATATTTGTAATTGCAGGTACAACTAAAAATTTGCGTGGAAGTACTACTCTCGAAAAAGTCAAACAGTTTCATAAAAAATTCTACAGTCTAAATAATTTGACTATATTGATACTGGGTAAGATAGAACACTGCAAAATTTTTCAGGCTTTACTGCCGTTAGAGAAACTAAGTTCAACAGTACGTACATATTGTTACAGATTTTCCACGCCATATTCTTGTTTTTTCTTTGAAGCTTTGTGTGTTTAAAAAATTGTGGCATCATTATAATATTTAGTTTTATGTCTTGCTTGTCAAAGGAATCTAAGCAATTGAGGAGACCTTGGCAAACTCCGATTAAACAGCTCACAAAGAGCGTACATGTGGAAGTCGATATACCATGTAGTGAGGAAACCTATGGCGAGGTGTATTTTGCTTGGCGAGGACCGTCAGTGGTTACTGAAATGTACAAATATCGCGGTTGTGAATTACTCTTACTGTACATCATGCAATCATTCAATGATCAGTTAATACCATCGATGGATGGGTCTTATGCGATAAAATGCGATTCTTTCATATATTCAGTTTCGACCTTGCGTATGTGTTTTTTGAAAGTATTAGCAGAAAATATTAATCTGATCCAACAATATCTTAAAAACATAATTAGCAATTTATGTGAAAATGGTATAAATATAGAGACAATGAAAAAGTTAATTGATAAAAATATTTTGGAACGACAAATTAAACTAGAAAAAAATCCGCACGATTTAATAGCACAATCAGTCTTTGATCATATGGTGTATGGAAATACAGATAATGCTGAATGTGAGAGTAATGATGTATGTGAGACAGTTTAGTCAATAAACTTTAATTTTTTCATAATTGAATTATATTTTAATTCGGTATATATCATGGTTTTTGGATGTTTTCAGCTAGAAGAACGATTACGCACTATACGTCAACTCGAGAATTTAAAAACCGAATCTGTAGAATATTTTTTAGACTTGCTGAAAACTTACTTTTTCGACGTACCAATGATTGTTGTAAAAGGCAAACCAAGTTTAGACGAGTATAATAAGGTGCAAAGAGAAAAAATCTATATAGATAAACACATCGTGCCGGTAAGATGAAAAAGTTAAAAGCAGAAAAAAAAGTACCTTGTGCAATCTATTAAATAAATTAAAGTATATATTTGAATTTTATAAGATTAGATTATATGTATACTAATAAGCTATATTAGATTATATATACAATTATACATACGATAATACATACATGTTTTTAAACGTAGGTGAAAGAGCTCTATTAGTAGGTTGTACATACATTCTTTAATATACGTCAGCATGTTTTTCTTTTTTTTTTCACGATTTTTTAAGGAATCTATACCTACCGAAATACTGACGAGTGTGCCTATACCTGGCATAGATTCTATCACATTTTATCAAATTGAGAATTATACCACGGAAACGGTCGAACAACATCCGAAA
>NW_018024739.1:0-5503 GCF_002006095.1 Pseudomyrmex gracilis
TACTAAGTACTTGTACTGCGTATTTGACTTTCATTTTTGAAAAATTATTCGGATCTATGTGACACGGAGATAATTTAGGAGCTGCTTTGATATATTGTTCCTTATCTTTTAAATAAAATTGTCTAATGTATGACCATGACGCAAACTTATTATTAAATTTTAAAATATGTTTGTACAAGTTATTACGCGTAGCTTTTATTAAATGCGGAGTATCAAAAATATACAATATTTTCTGTTCACCGACTACAAATGTTGAATTTTTTGTTGAAATATGTAATTCGCGAGAAAGTTTTAGAAAATTAGAACCCATATCCGTAACTAACGCATGCACAATAGCACCACTATTTTGTAATTTAGTAATACACTCAAACACAATTTGTTTTAATATATTACTTGCACAAGTAGTCTCTGCAAAACAATAGCAAAGTGGAACTTTCCAGTTACCTGCAATACTGCGTGCCATTAAAACGAAGGCATTTTGTGCAGGTATTGCAGATTTATAAATTCCTACATCTTCAAATCCTATAATTTCATCTCGCGAAATATCATAAAATAAGTGAGATTTTAAACTCATTTCATCCGCGCATAATATACAATGTCGTTGGATAAATGGTAATAACTGTAATTTAATTTTAAATGCTTCGAACACTTTTTCATTAATACCGGGCACTATGTTCCACTTATAAGTAAATAATTGTAATGTACGTACAGTGGGCAAAGTAAATCTTGTTTCCAATTCTTTATAGGTTCGCGGACTCAAGAAATATATTGATAATGCAAACTTTTTGAATTCATTATCATATCGCATACCACGTTTACTCTTTTTCTGCGCGTCTACTTGTGCTGATAACAATATATTAAATTTTTCCGGTAAATACTTTTTTCCTAAGGTTTTTAATAATACTAATTCTTTAGTTTCTACCTTTGATGTTTGTTGCTCTTTTGTTGTGGCTAAGATCTTCTTTTCTCTTCTTTGAAGTCGTCGAACTTTTTGTTGTAATAGTTTTGTTTTTGCTTTCAAGGTTTTAATAGTTCTATATAAGTCTTCTTTAGTAGGACTTTTTTTCCTCTTCGGTGCTGTTGTTATATTGGATGTGCTTCTAGATACAATAATATACATAATTATAGGCTGATCAAATATTAAAAACGAAAAAAGAATAAAAAAAAGAATAAAAGAAAGCGTATAGAGTTAAAGTTTTAAATATATATAAATATATGTATACATATATTGGCTGCGTTCAGCAGAACTCAGCGCTTAGCAAGCGCTTTGCTATTATTGCTTGCCATTGGCTTGTACTCTTATAGTTTCAAAAGATGTACAAGAAAAGACCAATCACAGACAATAAGCGCAAAGCGCTTGCCAAGCGCTGTGTTCTGCTGAACGCAGCCATTTTATGCACAAATATATTTTTTCTTTTTTATATACTCCATATACATATATTTTCTAAAAAATAAAATAAATATATTTCTAAAGTAGAAAAATATATGTAGTACATATAACTTACGGTTGAGCTATTTCCATGTTAACATCCATATCACTTGACAGCACTGCTTGCGATGATTGTAAATTGCTAAAAAATATTTTACTTATAATTTTGAAATATTATTTTGATAAAAAAGTTTATTTATTCTTCCGTTGTAACGTGTATACCGTAAAAATCTACATTTTGCATACTTGAACAAATGTAATCTAATTTAGAGCGCTGGCTGTATCCACATTGTCCAATCGCATTGGTCATGTCTGGCAAACCGACCAGTGTGATAGAACATCACAAGCCCGACTTACGATCACGATCATCGCGAAAGCCAAATAGAACTTAATCAATATTAGAAAATGTTTAAATACACATACTCATGTAATTTTTCTGTTGTGTCCATACTTATTTTCTCTTGTATACTTTCTTCATCTATGTTCATATTTTCCATTTTTTCTGTTTCTTTTTCTTGTCCTTGATCGTACATTTGGTCTTGTATGTTCTTATGAGCTGTCCTAATTTTTTCTTTTTTTTCTGCTGTTGTCATTTGTCTGCAAAAAATTTGAATTATTCTTTAATTATCCTTTTATTTAATACATATTAATAAAATATATAACATAATGAGACTTCTAAAAAAAGATAAATTTTAATAAATAATAATCTAAATATATATATATATATATATATATATATATATATAGAATTTAATTTCAAACTCACATTTGTTTTAAAGATATTTCCACATCTTTTCCAAATTTTGTGGGTATGGCATCTGGATGAAGAAGAACTTTAACTTTACTTCTTTTTATCCATTTCTCCTCAAAATGTAAAGAGCACAAACGTATATTTCTATAAGAATATTGGGAACCCTTTACTTCTAAATCTAATCTTCCACTTGCTTTAACCCACTGCAACCATCTATATATTAAAAATATAAAGCATTAAAAATATAATACATTAAAAATGTACTACATTAATATATTAATAATATAATATAGTAAGAAAAACTAAATATATGTGTAAAAGATATATTATAAATAAAAATATAATATAAAATATAGTTAAACCTGTGATGCTCTTTAGGAAATCTGAATACATGTATTCCTTCCAGCAACTTTCCGGGACATCCACTAATTGCACACTGGTTATTTTGTTGTCGATTCATTTTCTGTTTTCTTGTTCGTTTACTCCTTGCAGAAATACCTGAAACAAGCTAAGATCAAAGTGCTTTCTGCAAGAGAATTGAAAATCGGTACAATATTTATGTACAGATTAACTATTCTCTTCAAATTTTATAATTAAATCACTTCACTTCACTTCACTTCACTTTGCTACACTTTATTTCACTTTGTTTTCTCGAATAACGTAATATTTCACGAATACTCAAGGTAAATGCCGCCACTTTCTGTTACGATTGTGCTATTAGCTATATGCAGGCATTTAAACAAANCAGAGAAAGAGAGCAAAACAGAAAGATAAACTGAGAGAGAAGTTCAGATGGCGTTACCGTATGAACTAGCCAACGTCGCGCGTGCGCGTTATTGCTGGCTTCACGAAATCGGGAGACTTTCGCTACTGTATATACTGTGACCTAACCTTGTCATCCGGCACCCCGAGGGCATCCAAGGAGACCGAGGTGACAGTACAAACAGGACGAAGATGCAGGCGGAATTTGAAGCGGCGCAAAAGATTTAGGAACCATAAATAAACACAGTTTATTTTATTTTTTATTTTTTATTTTTATTAGTTTTTTAGGCCTAGCGTGTGGTCAAATGATTTAGTTTAGTTTGTTTTATAAGATTAGCCGCAAATATTTGATTAACAAGTATATTAAGTACCTACGCGTTGTTAAGCAGCGGTTTGGTATATAGTAGCGTGATAGTTAAATTTTTAACGTTTACTTATCTTTTCTTAGTATAGTTTACTCATTTATGTTATTTATTTACCTGTCTTAAGATATTTTTTGTTTAGTGTTAAGTTCTACAAATAGGATACTTACCTGAAGCGATTCCGTAGGCACACTCGTACTGCGCAAGGAAAGTTTTATGTTAATGAGTTATTTTATGTTTAGAAGGAGGATGGACACATTTTTGACACACACGTTTTTAACATACAGAACACGCCATACAACACACAAACACATACCCTCTCTTGTACACACAGTAAACACTCTTAACACAGTCATCCAGTACCAGCACATGTAAAATAACAACACTCATTAAGGTGGACTCACACGTAATTTCACACACACCCACATAGACAACACACTCACCACATATCGTTCATTAAGGGGCATTTTGAATTTACACTACACGTACACAACAACATAACACTTAAGGGTTAAAAACTACCATAGAACATTCACACACACAAGTATTCTTTAAACATACAAACGAACACCCTTAAGAAACACATACATGTTACACGTATACAAACATACATAAACACTAACATACTTAATAAGGACTCATACATATACTATACACACCGACAACACCCATAATGTTTACACACACATACACACACGTTAAGTCACACTTTTGCGTCTTGTTGCGTAATACTGACGATTACATACCTGCCATCTCCGCCTCTCCGTTTCTCTTATTGAATATCTATGTAGCGTATCTTTTCTTATCCATATTTTTTATGATCTAAAATAGATAATGATTTTTTTAGGTATGGTTTTATTAAAACACTGAAGAAACTCCCATAGTGGATCGAAACGTTTGTTAAAACTTTTTAAAAACTTCAAATTATAGTAAAATTGTACCCAAACATCTGGTGTTAGGTTTTTTTATTGCTATTTTTTTATCTCCTTTTCTTTCACTATTCAACAAGCTTAAAACATATAATTAAAATGTTTATCAGACACGTGCATAAATTCTGACATGATAAGTACTCAAAAATGATTATCAATAACAATTTTACTTTTATCGTAAGGGTATAATAAAATTATTATTCTAATATATAAAAATTATATTTCTACTATTTAACCGAAGTATTATAATGTATATGTAAAATATTTAAAATAGCTCGGATTCTGGCCTTCTTTTGCAGCCGCGTCAAGTTGTTTTGTACTAAATATTTTTTATTTAAAAACTGTTTTTTGTTACACTTCTGTGTCTTAGAAGATATGTTTGTAAATAATTACAAAAAATAAGTTTTAAGGGGTTACTTTTTAGTTTCACTAATAAATCGTTTTTATCTTTAACACCAAGTACTTCGGCTATAAAACGTGATCTATAGAGTCTACATACATTTTTGATTGTAAAGACACTTAGGTTTTGAATTTTAACCTTTAGAGCGCCGGAAAACGCCTAGAGGCGTAAAAAAATGAAATTTTTTTATACTCATTTTTTTAAATCTAAATTGCTTATAAATTCATGTGTAAAGGTTATCGATCTCTCCTAATATGATTCTGCATCCAAAAAAATTATATTCAAAATGGCGGATGCAATATGGTTAAGTTTTTGAGATATTTCCAGTTTCGATGTGAATTCCATTTGAAAATTATGTATAAGAGTTTTAGAAGTCACTAGTTAGAGATAACAATTATGAATATACATATCTGTAAAAAATATATACCTTAATTCAAATATTTTTATTGCTTTTGTACTTTTTTGGGTGCAAAGAAAATACTCTCTACTGCTAATTGGCATGTTTGGAGAAATAATCGAAGGATGATCTTGACAAATAAGAGAGTTATGATATAAAAGTATTGTTACAGTACCAATAAATTGTAATAATTGATCGTGTCCAAACAGTATCACAATAACACAGGTTTTAGGTTCAACTTGTTACTGCAGCGAATCTAATTATATAAATCATTGATCTACTTTAGATGTGGATATGGATTTCGGGGTTCTCGCCACCTAGCGGTGATTTATGCTACTATTAGATAAATATTGTAAAATACGTTGATAAATGCTTAGCCAAACGGAAAAAATTTTTTAGAAAAAAGAAAAAAAGAAACTCAAATGTCGGTTGATGGCGCCCTCTATAATGTTTTCCAATCGATAATGATACAA
>NW_018024740.1:0-5496 GCF_002006095.1 Pseudomyrmex gracilis
GTGTTGTGCGTGTACTTGGCGCCTGTTTTTACCTTTTTTTGAAAAGGTAAGTTTGTAGAGTATCACACACTTTATATTTTATAAAAGTACAATGTACCTGCAACAATAAATAAATAAATTTTTGTTATTATTATTATAAATATAATTTAAAATACATTTTTAGAACGCAAATTTTTTGTTGATATATACTGATTACACTGTTCTCAACACATTTTTGAAACCTGAATATTAATAAAATTAATGTTAATTATGTATGTCATTAATATTAATTATGTAAAATCAATGTTAATTATGTATATTAAAAAACTCGTACAGTAAGAAATATAAATTCACATTATAGATAAAAGATAGCACTTTAATGTGGTGTAAGTAAAATTATAAAAAAAATTTAGTTTGGCCGCAAAAAAATGATAAATATAGCCAAAACTGTCAATTTTGATACATCCCTTACGAAAAAGAACTACTGCCGAGTACATATAAATANAGTCAGTAATATAAATATTACTGACAATGACATAAGAATATTATTAGATATTACAGAAATCACTGACACTATTACTGGCAATTACACAGAATGCAAGTAATTTTTTCGTACCACTGCCGCAATATATTACTACCAGTAGTTCTTTTTCGTAAGGGTTTCCTTAGAAAAGTTAATCTCAAATTTCTCGAACATTTGACGTGCTAAGTCAATTTCGTTGCCGGATTCGTTTTCGGTGACCAAGAATCTATTAGAAAACATGTTCCCTAATAGGCAAATTGTGAAAATATTGCACAAAAGTAGCATTATGACTAACAACGATTTTGCAATGATTGCACTAAGATGATTCGCCATAACGCAATAGTTTTGTCGAAATAAAATTTTGTAAATAATATTTGTCAAAAATTGCGAAAGAGCGTTATGCATTTTCTTAGGTACATATATGAATTAAGTTGATTTCTTCATATGCAATTATTTTTCTACATATTTTAAACATCACATAGCTGAAATTTTTTCTTAATTATTGGACAATTTCTTTTTGAAAAATTAAGTTTTCAAATATACTGTTAAGATGATTCACCATATTGTTACCCAAGTAGCATAAAAAGGTTCTCAGAATGTTCGGCGAATGTTAGAACAGTAACAGTAAAAAACGTTTTTGTTATGTTAGAAGTTCGCTCAGGACTAACATTCTCCTAACATTCAGCAAACATTCTCAGACGTTTTACTGAAACGTTCCCGTAACATTCGGCGAACGTTACACAGAGAGAACAAAAAAATTTTTCGCGGCTTGCGTCTTTACACAGCTTCAAGATTTCACTTGAATTAATCTTTGGAGGCCCGATTCAGCTCGCCAATCAACCAATAAAACTTTATTGAAAGAAACTGGATCTGAAAAAATCTTAAGGAGATGGCAAGATATGAACTTGAGACCTACCGTATTCACAGCCCCTGCATTCAGTCCGCGAGACTACTTATTCCTTATTAAAATGTGATTATTTTTATCTACTTATTNTCAAGCTATCCTGTACACATTTCATTTATTATTTCTTTAAATTATTATCTTATTAAAAATATTGCAGTGTAATGTATCCCTGCAACAGTGGATAAAAATATTTTTCTTATTATTATTAATTATTTATTATTATTATAATTTAAAGTACATTTTTACAGCGCAAAAGTTTTTGTCTCAAACAATGCTATATTTGTGTTAAATATATTTTGTTACATTTATAAATGTATTTTATGTTACATTTAATTAATTAACGTTCGCCGAATGTTACGGGAACGTTTTAGTAAAACGTTCTAAGAATGTTCGCCAAATGTTACCCAATTACGAGAACGTTTTTATGCTACTTAGGTAAATTTGTATACTGTTTTAAAAAATTTCTAAACGTCTTCTGAATGTTCTCAGACTAACATGTAGGATCCAAGAAAAGTCGCAAATCGTAACGTTCCCTTCGTTTAGGTACGAACATTTCAAACTTATATTAGTTCAACATGTTAGATCAGTTTTCGGGGAGGCGGATCTAACATAAAACATGTCTAACACAAAATTAACATTCGCTGAACGTTTTCATGCTACTTAGGAAAGATTTGGAGCTTGAAACTGTTTGTTGTAAATAGAATATTCCGTAACTGGTAACAGATAGAAGAAGTTGCGTTTTGCGATTGTGAAATTTACAACAATGGAAATTATTAACAACTTGTTTAAAATATATTTTGTTTGCATCTGTTTGTAGGTTTTCATATATCCTTTTTCGTGCATAATTGCTTTTCCAGCAATTTGAATATTTCGTTCCTTCGAAATTTTTTTCCATCCAAACATTTCATCATTTTTCGCTCTCTCAGTAAATTGAGGAAAAATCGTGTTTCTTCATTTTCCCATTGATCTCGTTTTTTTACAGAATAATCCATTATTCTCAGAATAATCCATTTTGAAGCGATGCTGTTTGAGATGGATAGTTCGTCAGATTCCATATCCTTTGTACTTTCTTACAAATGTCTAAAATTGGTAATATCGCATTTTGATACGTTAAAACCATTGAAGACCGTTTACACGTCTTTCTTAAAACGGTTTAATAACGCCAAACCTCTTTCAGAAGAGGTTTGACTTTACTAAAACGGTTTTCATAACATCAGTATTAAGGGACGTTTACATGACGTCTAAGAACGGTTTTTACTAAAACGGTTTTTATTAAAACGGTTTTATCAGTACGTGTAAACGTAGTCATTGTAGACTAGCCATAAGAGGTCGTCTTCTTCTTCTTCTTCGCTTAGATACTCCTTCACGAGAGGAGTATATGCCAGTCTGGTTATATATAAATTTTTATATTTTTTCATGGGGGGGTTGTGCAGTATACTACTACCACGCGATACACGGCCTTCTTTCACAGTGGACGTGCCCATCTGTGTCGGGCTCGTGTTCAAGATGTTGTGTCTGTGATCGCCTTGTGGGAGGTAAATTAATTCGAGATTACACTCGAATTAATTTTTGGAGTCTCGATTTAGTTCACCGATCAATCGATAAACTCGATTGAAAGGGACCGGCCCGGAAAAAATCCTTAGGTGGTGAGCGGATTCGAACTCGAGACCTCCGGGTTCGCAACCCCTGCACTCAGGCCGCGAGACCACTGGGTCGGTCTCATAAAGGGTCGTCTACAATGGGAGTAGGCAGTATAGAGTAAGAAGTAAGGTTCTTAGAGTTATTTTATTTTTGTCTATACAAGTAATTATTTCGCATTTTTTACCACACGTCTTTCATTGGCTAACAGTAAGGCAGTAGGCAGTGCAAAATGGGAATTGCCTATTTTGTAATTCCCGTTATTTCTTCACCGAAAAATAGTTTACTCTTTAAGTCTCTTGTACAATGCGAGGAAATAGTGATAGCGATAAACAATAAACACAGAACTCCAACTCGTCGGAAATTTTATCGTTATTGCTTATTCTGTTTTCTGATCTGCATTGATACATGTGTATTTTTGTACGTTAGATTCCGCTGTTCCTACCGTTATTTATAAATATAAACTCTTTAAAACTGATGTTATTTCTATCGTTATCGCTATTCCATCCATTATGCAAGGGGCTTTACTCTTACAGCCTTACTACCTTCATGATAGCCATAAAGGCCATCGCACATGATTATTCGTAACCATAAGCTGATACAGCTTACGCTTATGTCTTACATACAGCTGATACAGCTACTTACAAGAAGTAGCTTTAGATCAGAATACTGCAGTAAGTGTAGAAATAGCTATAAACTTAAGTCTGTGTCCAGTTAAGCAAGAGAGAACGAATAAACGCAGGAAATGCAGGAATTGAAACGCAAGAATAGCAGGATTTGAAAGAAGTTGAGAAAGTGCAGACAACTGTTTGCTACTGTGCATACTCTGCAACAGATCAGCCACCTTCTCATTTCTTCTTTTGCATTTTCTCCGCTTCTTTCAATTCCTGCTATTCTTGCATTTCAATTCCTGTATTTCCTGCATTTCCTGCGTTTGTTCGTTCTCTTTTGCTCAACTGGATACAGCCTAAACATAAGATAAATTTCAGCCGGTTGAAATTTTGTCGTACGGAAAAATCTGTGCATATACGAGTAGTTCCCACACAGAACAGAACACTCTAATGGGCATCTATTAGACATCCATGATGGAAATTGGAAACATCTAATGGACGTCCACGTTACCTCTAATGGATATCTATTAGATATCTAGAGTTCATTTTTTAAATATTTCATTAGAAGTCTAATGGATGTATAGATGTTTTGTGGTAATCCATGAAGATGCAGTAGACATTTTATAGAGATTTTTGAAATGATTATTGGATGAAGGTTTTTAAATGTGTGTGTGACATACATATAATTTACGTTGTTTAGATATAATTTATTTTATGTATATTAATATATAAAAGTAAATACTATATACAATAATCTTCTATAAGTGTGTTTGATGCGTATGTGTATATAAATTTTATATAGATAAATAGATACTTTTATTGATCCGTTCTGGGTTACAATTTTCACAACAATCCTTAAAAACTACCTTACATCTGTATATAATTTTATATATACATAATGTTACATAATATGTACCATAATATGTAACAGTATATATATATACAATTATATATAGATGTAAGTTTGTTTAAGGTAGTATATGTAAGTTGATTGTGAGTTAATTTAGATGTGTGTAAGGTAGTTTTTAAGGATCGTTGTGAAAATTGTAACCCAGAACGGATCAATAAAAGTATCTATCTATCTATGTAAAATTTATATACACATAAAACACTAGTATGTACTAGTTACATATTATGTAATAGTATATATATATAAAATTTATACATAATAAGTAAGAGTATGTATATTTTACCAATTATTGAGATATCTTATTAGATGTTTTATAATAATTTACTGATCTGAATAAGTATCGCACAACGTTCATGGACTTTACACTTAACTGATGATGTTAAATAGTTTGGGACACTAGACAATTTTAGCGTTTTTCCGTTTGAAAACTTCATGAAAGAACTAAAGCTACGCAAATCGGAAAAGCCATTGGAACAGATAAGTAATCGTTGGAGAAATGAGCTCGTGCGAAATACCATAGCAAAACGAGAAGAAACTACATTGGCGTCAAAAAACGGCATTATAATGGATCGTTAATATCGGTATGTTATAGTCCGCAATTTTTTGAAGACATTTTCTTAAATTATACGCTTACAATCAAATCTTGTGATAATTTTGGCTTAATAGATAAAGATATAGTTTGTTTGGAAAATATTGCAACAACAAGCAACGGTAAATATGTAGCAGTAGGTCAATACAATACTCCGTGTATCCTGATAGCCAAGCATGTTTTGCAAAATCATGTAACTTAATGCTGAGCTGAAGTTTTCAACTAGTTGCTGTGTATTTGCTGAATACATGATGCATAGTCATACGTAATCGACAACACGAAGGCAAATTTGAGACATTTTGTGTCAGCAGATTCAGAGCAAATAAAGAGCAACTATTGCTC
>NW_018024741.1:0-5518 GCF_002006095.1 Pseudomyrmex gracilis
TATTTGGTTATCAAGAAGTTGAGCGATGTAGTTTATTGTATTCGTCGTTCGGGTGGACATAAGAATAAAATAGTGCATGCCGATAGGTTAGCATCGTTTTGTGAACGATTTGAACATACGTCGGAGGCCCGTTGAATTGTTTTATTTGTTTTTTTTTGTTTATTTTGGTTTTGGCAAAGCTTGTTGTTGGTGTTTTATTTTCGTTTAGTTACGTCGGTGCCCGGTCCAGCGATCGTCGTGTCGTCGTGGTCGCCGTGGGACGCTCTTACGTGGGAGGCGTCGTCGTCGTGGAATCATTTATTAGTTTTTTTTTTGTTAGGGAAGACCGCCTCGTCCACGGCTTTTGATGCGTGTTTTCCCGTGGACCGTTGGGCGAATGCCGAGGCGGGGACTTGGGGTGCCCGTTTTAGGGCAAAGGGTTCACGCATATGTTTCCCTCCCCCTTGTCCGAAGACCGAGATGCGTGTCAAAAATTTCCGGAGCCCCGAAGAGGGAGACGAGATTCGGGAAGAATTCCTTCCACCAGTAGCTTGTTCTTGCTTTAGTTGCTCTTGTCTTCTGAATTCGTGCCAAGTTTTTATTTATATATTCCGTTTCATGTATCTCTCTCTCTCTCTCTCTCTCTTAGCGCTTGAGGGGAATAGCGCTTGAGGGGAATTTGTCCCAGAGCGCTTTACAAATAAAGCATCAATCAATCAATCAATCAATCTTTCTCTCACTCATTCGCTCACTCGCTCATTTGATCGCTCGCTCACTCATTCATTCATCACTCACTCACTTGCTCGTTTACTCTCTCTCTCTCTCTCTATCTCTTTCTCTCACTCTCTCTCTCTCTCTTCCTCTCTCTCATCAAACGTTCAACGCGCTCATACCGCCATCTCTTACAAGCACTAGGAAACTACACACATTCCTGGCACATTCCTTAGTCCGGAGACGACGTCCGAACATCGTAAATTTCACACACATTTTCGATTATATCCATATATCTCCGTTTAGAAGCCACAAACCAAAACAACGCAAGAATACTTTTTTTTTAATTTTTTGTTCTACAGCGATTGAGACTAAAACGAAAGTGATCGGTTTAGCCGTTATTAAACAATTGCTTTGAGAAAATCTCCTCACTTCTCATTGCATACAATCTCGCGTATAAGAGGCACAGTCAGTGTTCACAGTTTTGACTTCCTTACAGCATGCTGAAGCGGTGGAAGGGATGCGCACAACAGCAGCGAATTCTTTCTGCATAAATCGCTGCTGTTGTGCGCATCTCTTCCACCGCTTCAGCATGCTGTAAGGAAGCTAAAACTGTGAACACTGGGCACAGTGTGCTCGCGCAGTTCGAGCGCCACTTCGTTGCGCGTGAACTTGGCGCGAGGCACTACCGTGCCTCTTGAAAGAAGCAATACGTTGCGATGTAATTTGTTATTTGTATTATTTTCAGCTTATTTGGTGTTGTTTAATTGCGTCTCATGTATCAGTTTATGCCGTGCGGGCCGCTTGGCGGCTACTTTGTTATTTCCTTTCAGCGCGGCGAGAGAGAGCGCAGCTCACGGTGCGTAGCGTCGGACGAAGAAGAGCGAAGAGGAAAGAAGATAGAACAGACAGCGACAGAGGGACGTAAGAGCCTTATAGCCACAAGGCGCTCGGCGATAATGTCGACGACGGACTAGAAAACGGGAGATACCCGGGAGGTACTTTGACTCCGCAAAAACTGGAGCGGGGCTTCCTGTAGAGTTATCAACCCCGTGATGCAGGAAGATGAGCCCGAGTAAGCTCATCTACAAAGGAAATTAAGCAGAACGGGCCAGAAAAGAGCCCGCGTCGATGCGTTGCCGATACACACGTGGCCGCTGTCAATCATAGCGCCGCAAAAGGAAGAATATGATTGGCTCATTAGACAGCACGAAGAACAGCGCACGGCGAGAAGAGCAATTGCCGCAGGAGCAGAGTTGCAAACTCTGACTCGCTAGCACCAAGAGCACCGAGGTGGTGGGGAGCACGCACACAGCGAGAACCGCCGTTCGTGTGCGTGACGTCACACTCGGCACTTCGGCTCGTGGAAGAGTGCAGACGTATTATGATGTTCCGTCTCCTTTCCATCAAGCCGGCTGGACAAGATGAAAGACGAGAGGCACGTTCACGTTGCGTTGTGCGCTTGTTGCGTATGACAACGTGAAACGTTTTTTCGAGATTTACAATCTTGGGAAATGTATATAATATTATTGATAATAAATGCGATCATCCTCAATTAGAGATGGCCACGTTCAGCAGATACAACTGAGTTAAGAAATGATCACTTATGATTGGATCATACTTTTAGAACCGTAGCAGATTTTGAGGAATAGTCCTATCACAAGTGATCATCTCTCAACTGTTGTGCAACTGTTGTGTCTGCTGAACGCGGCCAATGATAAAACATCTCAAGATACATTGTNTATTTGTATTAATTATTAATATAAGTGAACTGCGATAAAAAATTTGTAGAAAAGCATAAGTGATCATTTCTTAACTCAGTTGTATCTGCTGAACGTGGCCATCTCTAATTGAGGATGATCGCATTTATTATCAATAATATTATATATATTTCCCAAGATTGTAAATCTCGAAAAAACGTTTCACGTTGTCATACGCAACAAGCGCACAACGCAACGTGAACGTGCCTCTCGTCTTTCATCTTGTCCAGCCGGCTTGATGGAAAGGAGACGGAACATCATAATACGTCTGCACTCTTCCACGAGCCGAAGTGCCGAGTGTGACGTCACGCACACGGACGGCGGTTCTCGCTTGTGTGCGTGCTCCCAGTGGCTCCCACCACCTCGGTACTCTTGGTGCTAGCGGGTCAGAGTTTGCAACTCTGCGCAGGAGCCGTATTCATTGTTGTGCGCGCCGTGGTCCACGCGAGTTGACCGCCTTCTAAAAGTATCATGCCCCGTAAGGTGTGTGTGCCGAAAAGAGACATGAGGAGGAACGAACTTGAAGTTCGATTAGACGGGACTAGGAGCGAACGCTGCCGATTCTTTTTCTTTGTTGACGAGCAAACAAGATATTGCCGGAGGGTGACAGACGTACGTAAGTGACTGCTCGTTTCCTCTTTCTCGCATATCTCGCGGATTATACGGTCGTGGATCGAGTCTGCACGAATTTCGTCAGCTCGATCGCGCAGAATAATTGCGTACTTATTACATTGCGTTTTGCAAGTTATATTTATTATTTTATTTATTATTCCTTAATCCATGCCTTTCGGGTTTCGATGACTTCCAGTTGTCTTTACATTTTTGTCTACATATCATATCTTATATTATCGATATTCTTTTATTTTGATGCTTAACATTAACATTAAACTTTACACTTTACATTTTTGCACTTTATGTTGCTTTTGCTTTTTTAACCACTTTAAATAAATACTTTAAATACCATCAATGCTTTACTTTATATACTTTAAATACTTTAAATACTTTAAATATTGCCTTCTATTCTATAATACTGTCCCTTCTTATCTTGCTTTATTATTCTTATTATCCTTAACCTAATATCACTCTGTTTGCTTTGGCACCTTTGTTCTCCTTCCAACGTCATTTCCTTGTTTCTTCCGTCTCTTTCTTTTCTCTCCCGTTCACTTTTTTCCTCCTTATTTCCTCTATTTTTTTCATTATTTTATATCCTTTGCCATCTTCTTTCAAAAACTCTTCTTCTGATATTTCGTCTCGAGTCTCCCTGCATTCTTTCAATATATGTGTAATACCTTCTATTTTTTCCCCACATACTCTACACTTCCTATCCTCTTCTTCCAACCAATGTTGGTTCCCTTGCATTTCGTTTCCATAAATCTTGAATCTTGCAATCATTATTCTCTTCTTTTTTCTTCTCTTTCCTCTCAGATATGCCGGCAATTCTTCCGTTACTACGTTTTTATAATTGTCATTATATCTTGATTTTCTTTTTTCTTTCCTCTTTATCCTTTCTTCTTATTTCTCCGACTATTTCTTTCGCTATTTCCTTCGTTTCCTCCCTCTCTCTCTTCGTCTTCATCTCATCCTTACTGATGCCCGCTTCCCTGATCACCTCTTGTCTCCACCTTTCCCACTTGCTTATCTCTTCTCTTCTTCCCTCCTTCTCTATTTCTTTCATACACTCTACTATTATCGTCTTTTCCGACTGACGTGTCTCTTCTTCGTACTTTACCGCTCTTCGAATAGCTTCTATTCTTGTTTCCTTCATTTTTGTCTCTTCTTTTATAATGTAGTTTGGCGTTCCCCTGTCTAATCCTAAGATCCACTTTATATATTTTCTTGTTATTTTGTCTAGTCTTTCTTCCTTTTTCCATCCCCATATTTCCGCCCCATACAGCGCCACGCTTTCCACCAACGCATTAAACATCTTCACCCTTCTCACGAAGTCTTCTTGAAATAGTCTTTCTCCAATGCTCCACGTTTGTTTCATCGCAATCATAGCTCTTCTCAATCTCTCTTCTACATGTTTCTCTGCTCCTCCATTTTTCTGCATTATATAACTTAAATATCTTATTTCTTTCACTTCCTCTACCTTCTCCTCACCCCATTTCCATTCTCTTTTTCTTGATTTTCCCTTTCCTCTTTCGAACACCATCACTTTTGACTTTTCCAGACTCAGAATCAACCCTTTTCTATTTAAATACTTTCTTAACCTTCTCATCATACTTTTTAATTACTGCTCGCTTTCTGCCACCAACACAATATCATCCGCGTACGTGATCGACAAAAATTTCTCTTTTCCCACTGCCATCCTACCTGATTGTTCCTTCCTCAATTCTGTCTTTAAATCCATAAGATATATATTGAACAACGTAGAACTCATGGGGCATCCTTGTCTAACTCCACTCTTTGTCCAAAACTCTTCCGACTTTCCTTTTCCTTGTTCTTCGTTTCTCTATAAGTTTCTCTCCACTTTATCAAACGCTGCTTTCAAGTCCGCGAAAAATGCGAAGACCTTTCCTTTCTTTTTTGCTATTTCTCTATTCACTACATAATTCAGAACGTATATTGCATCTATTGTACTTCTTCCTGCCCTGAAGCCAAATTGTCCTTCCTCCAGCTTTCTATCCACTTCCTTCCTCAACCTCTCGTTTAAAATGTTTGCGTATATTTTGTAGGCTGTATCCATTAGGGTTACTCCTCTGTAATTCCTTACGTCACTCTTTTCTCTTTTTTTGTAGATAGGACTAATTAACCCACTATTTCACTCTTCCTCTGTTTGTACAGCGACGTCGTTTAGGCAGGAGGTTTTCGGTGGGCAATCGTCTTCACTGCGCGTATCTTCTTCTTCTGTTAGTTGTTTTTTCTCNTCTTCCGTTTTGATGTCGTCAGATTGTATCATGCTGATTTCATCGCTGACAAAGCCGCTATCGAGATGTTCTTCAAGTACAGCGCTGTTTAGATTTAACCAGCGTTTTAACCGAAAAGCGTTACGTAAAGCGCAACTAATGTCCGATGAGCGAACTCCGTGATACGAACATTGAGATATGTTTTCTTCGCTTTTCGAGATG
>NW_018024742.1:0-6128 GCF_002006095.1 Pseudomyrmex gracilis
CATTTATTAAATACAAATATAATAGAAATATCGATTTAAATTAAAAGAGTGTGTTTTATGTTATTTCAAGTTTAGTTTTTATTTTTGTTAAAAAGTTTTACAAGTATTGTAGTAGTTTTACATATATTTCTATGAAAACATTTATTTAAAAGAAAAAAAATGTACATATTGGCCAAAAGTGGATAATTTATTATTGTATTTGTTGCATGTTTTGTACATATAAATTTTATGTACACATACATATAAAGAAAATGTTACAATACTAAAGAAAAGTCAGAGAGCGAGCCGGGCGAACTCGGACATTTCTTACGCCGCTTACGACATTATTGAGAGATGAACGTCGTATCGCACACTCGCTCGAGCGAGACAGAAAGTCATTTCTCTGTCTCTTTCTACTTCCCGACTGCGTCCGAAGTTCGAGCGCACACGTACACGGCATGAAGCTGTGTGCGTATCCCCTCTATGCTACCGCATGCTACCAAGCGGCCGGAATCTGGCATCCCTGGTTGCTCCTGGTCTTCTGGTTGTCTGCCGGTGCTGGTAGTCCTGCTGTTTGGTCCTCCTTCTCCGTTGTCCGGATTTCTTCTGTAGCTCTATGCGGTTTAGCATCGCTCTTATATTGACGCCGCCGCACTTTTTACTACCGTGTTACGGCTCGCGGCCGTGCGCCGAGTAACGGCGGCGCGCTCGAACTGCGCGGCCGGCCGTCGGTCGGTAATGGTGGTGGCTGTAGTCGCCACAAAGTATAATAAAAAAAGTTGTATGATAGTTATAAAACAAAGTGGTGTATTGTTGTTCAGAAACATGCGGACAATGATGTAGTACTGGAGAATTTATTGGCAACTGTAAAGATAGTTTACACGAGGTAATAACAGTAGTTTTTAGAATATATAGTGCTTATATGTAAATACTATATATATTATATTTGTATGTTATGTTTTTTTTATAGTGAATATTGTCTACCAGTAATATTGGTTCGTAATATTGAATTAATTATCAATAGTCTACATTCTCTTGACTGGAGAAGGTAAAAGTTATTATAATAAAGCTCATTCAGTTTTCAGATCGTATATATTATCGAATCTAATCGACTATTTTTACTGGTATATTATTAAAGTTTGACTTGATAATAATTTTTTTGATAAGGAACGTCGTGAATTGTTACTTGAACCTGAAAACAATCAAACAAATTACACCTGCAATATATAAGCGTAAAGATAAATTGGAAAAGAAAATGATGAAAGAAAAGAAACCATAAAACTCAAAAAATTACGAAGTGGCAACAATTCTGTGACATGCATTTGTCTTTGTATTTTATTGATGTCGGTAAACGTAATTTGTATTATTATATTAGGTATAATATATGAACTAGTAACAATAATAATAATAATTTAATCATAATAATAATAATATTTTAATCATAATAATTTTTTATTATATATCCGCGTCCACCGCGATAACCGCGTCCTCGATATCTGGCTCGTCCTCGATTCCAGGCCGCTCGGCTTTTACCGGCACTCGTGCCTCTTTTCGCTGCAAAATAAATGTATTTTGTTTTTTTCTCTATATATGTTACTCTCTCTCTCTTTCTCTCTGTCTCTCTCTCACTCTCTCTCTCTCTCTCTTTCTCTCTCTTTCTCTCTCTTTCAATCTTTCTCTCTCTCCAATTTTTTCTTTTTCTTTTCTGACTCTTTCTTGTAATATTTCTCTTTTTTTTCTCTCTCTCAATCTTTCTTTTTCTCAAACTTTCTCCTTTTCTTTCTCTTTCTCTCTTTCTTTTTCGTTTTTGTAATTTTGTTTTTCTTTTTCTCTTTTTCTTTCTTTCACTCACTCAATCTTCTTTTCTCTCAAACTCTATTTTTCTCTTTCTCTCTGTTTGTCTTACTTTCTTCTTTCTCTCTCTTTCTCTCTCTCTCTCTCTCTCTCTCTCTCTCTCTCTCTTAACGTTAAATCTGATGCTACTGGAATTGATGGCCTATCTCTGTGGATTATTAAACTGGCTTTACAATGCATTTTGCCATTCATTGTACACTTATTTAATTTCTGTCTACTGCAGGGTGCCTTTCCCGCTTTATGGAAGTCTGCCATTGTCTGCCCGGTACCTAAGGTTAAATGTCCAACTGAACTAAAACACTACAGACCTATATCTATTTTATGTGTTCTTTCCAAGATCTTTGAGAGCATTATTGCTAACCAGCTGATTGAACATGTTGAGAAGAATGATCATTTGGACCAGTATCAGACTGCTTATAGAAGAGGTTATTCCACACAAACAGCTCTCATTAGAATTCTTGATGATATAAGAGGCGCCATTGACACCAGGGAAGTTACAGTTTCGGTGTTTTTTGACTTCTCCAAGGCATTTGACTGTGTTGACCACTACATTCTTTTGGACAAGTTACGTAATATAAACTTTTCTTGTTCATCTTTGCGCTGGTTCTGTTTGTATCTTTTCGGCAGAACGCAGGCCGTTCGCTGTACTGGATCTGGTGCTTTCTCCACTAAATTGCCTGTAACCAGTGGTGTTCCTCAGGGATCGGTGCTTGGCCCACTGTTATACATTTTATATGTATCTGACTTTAAAAGCACCTTGCGATACTGTAATTATAATTTTTATGCAGATGATCTGATGATCTATTTAAGCTCTAGCATGTATTAATGATGCCATAGCGAAAATCAACAGAGACATTAACTATATTGTTAAATGAGCTACCGAGAACAAATTATCTCTCAACGCTGGAAAAACTACAGCTATTATTTTTGGATCCGGCAGATATATGAAGAATATTATGCGCGATGATTTGCTGCCGATTACTGTCAACGGGGAATTAATTCCCTACGAAGACTCTGTTGTCTATCTAGGAGTAACACTCACTAGTACCNTGCTTATAGAAGAGGTTATTCCACACAAACAGCTCTCATTAGAATTCTTGATGATATAAGAGGCGCCATTGACACCAGGGAAGTTACAGTTTCGGTGTTTTTTGACTTCTCCAAGGCATTTGACTGTGTTGACCACTACATTCTTTTGGACAAGTTACGTAATATAAACTTTTCTTGTTCATCTTTGCGCTGGTTCTGTTTGTATCTTTTCGGCAGAACGCAGGCCGTTCGCTGTACTGGATCTGGTGCTTTCTCCACTAAATTGCCTGTAACCAGTGGTGTTCCTCAGGGATCGGTGCTTGGCCCACTGTTATACATTTTATATGTATCTGACTTTAAAAGCACCTTGCGATACTGTAATTATAATTTTTATGCAGATGATCTGATGATCTATTTAAGCTCTAGCATGTATTAATGATGCCATAGCGAAAATCAACAGAGACATTAACTATATTGTTAAATGAGCTACCGAGAACAAATTATCTCTCAACGCTGGAAAAACTACAGCTATTATTTTTGGATCCGGCAGATATATGAAGAATATTATGCGCGATGATTTGCTGCCGATTACTGTCAACGGGGAATTAATTCCCTACGAAGACTCTGTTGTCTATCTAGGAGTAACACTCACTAGTACCCTATCCTGGGATATACAGGTCAATAACATTATTTCACGTGTCAACGCATCACTCTACCGTCTGAAAATATACAAACATCTACTTTCACCTGCTCTTCGAACAAGACTTGTCTCCACCTTGCTCATCCCCTTTTTTGATTACTGCTGTACTATTCTTACTGATATCACCGGGGACAACAAAAAAATCAGCGCCTACAGAGATCTCTTAATACTTGTATTAGATTTATATTTCAAGTAAAATGGTATGATCATATCACGCCTTACTTTGATAAGTTACGCTGGCTAAGGATTAAATCCAGAAGAGACTATTTTATTGGTTGCCTGATTTATAGGATACTTGAAACTCGACGACCCAAGATTCTTTTCAACACCTTACTTTTCAGACGTGATGACAGTTTACGCATCACAAGGTCGTCGCAGGATGATCTAGTTCTCCCGCTATGTCGTACTGAGACCTATAGACGCTCTTTTAGATGTACATGCGCTGATGTCTGGAATTCTATACCGGCAGATATCCGCAAGGAACCTTACTGTACCTTCAAGAGTAGTTTGTACACATTTCTAATGTTAAATAATTCCTAACTATCACTGCATAGTATTTTGTTTTCTGTTTTGTTAAATTGTATTCTAGTTTTTGTTGTCTATTTTTCGCCGTTTTATTTTAAATTGTCAAATTTTTTACATATTGTCTTTTTTTCTTATATTTTTTTATTTATTTTTTATATATATATTTTTTTTTATTTTTTATATTTTTTTTATATTTTTTATATCTTTCTTACTTTGTAGCTTACTTATATTTGTATTATCACTTACTCTATTTGTTCATTTGTGCGCTTGAGGAGTCTGTCCCAGAGCGCCTTTATAAATAAAGCACATATCTATCTATCTATCTATCTATCTCTTTCTTTCTCTCCCTCTTTGAATCTGTTCCTCTCATTGTTCTCTCTCAATTTCTCTTTCTCAATTTCTTCTAGCCTTACTCATTTCTTTTTTATTTTCAATATCCGTTTCTTTTTCTTCTTTTTTTGAATCTGTAAATAAAGATGTTTCTGTATACTGTGACGTTTTTCTTGGTGGTTGCGAAATTCCCGCGTCGTCCCGCCCGAAACGGAAGTAAGAGATCGGGACACGGACGGAAGTCCGCGAGATAGTAAACGTCTGGATCGGTAGGAGAGAAAAGGGTGGTCACTCGAGCTTACCGCTGAGCCGAGCCGACGGATCCTTAGGTGGAGTTTTGGGCGCCAGACGCGTTACCGCGTCAAAATTTGCGTCGCGCGACACAACGGGCCGGCTAGCTCTATGCAAATGGAGAGNGGCGGGGTCTATTGTTTTTAAATGACAGGCTGTCCCCCCTAGGATAGACAGAGAGGGCGCGAAAGGGGTAGAAAAGCGTAAGCGGGCGCTAGTAAGTTCAGGTGACAGTTTTATTAACAAAAGATAAGAGATGAATAAAGAAAAAAAAGAAACAGATATAAACGAGTGGTAAAGAAAAAAATAAGAATATAAAAATGAACAAGAGCTTATGCGACAGCGCGGAAAAGCACTTACAAAAGCAATTACGCAGTAATTAACATAACAGAACGCAAACACGCACAATACCAAAATACGCAACTACGCCGCGTGGCCAAAGCGAGATAATAAACAAGGTGGAACGGTTAGTGCGTCAACAACGGTAGAACTGCGTTTCTTAGCCCGGATCGTGAGGGGTGGTTCTTGTTTTTCAAGGCTGGCGGTAAAATAGCGCACATGCACGGACTATCCACGGCGGCAAAGCTTTCGCCGATTTATTTTAGCAAGGAGCTACTGAAGCGGGGAGCAAGCGGGGTCGAGGAGACGCGCAGCGCTCTCCGTGAGAGTTCCGCCGGACAACGCGATTCCGGGCAAAATCGGTGATTATTACGACAGCTCTAAGGTATCGCCACTACGACGTCGNTACGACAGCAACGCGGATTTCACGTCGCAAAACCGATACGACAGCCGGACGAATCTCGATCTCGCAAAATCGTTACGACAGCACGCGATATTGTAGCACAAAGCGATACATGCAAGACGGTAATAATAAGCACACGGGAAAACAGTTTGGTAGAAACGATAACAGAAATTCTTACAGACTAACGAATGCTACTTGGCGCCTCCCGAGCGACTCCAGGGCTGTTCACAGTATTTAGCAAAATACCCGCACAATCTAAACGCACTTAAGCCTACGAAGTAGTGCCACGAAGCCCCGTGAATCCGATTCTAGCCGCCTTCCAAAAACCAATGTGGCGAAGATTACGTCCTTGCCCGATACAACGCGAAAACTCGGCGACTAGCCTCGACACAGAACTCGGCACGCAGATTCGTGGCTACAAGAAACGAGGCACCTCACCGGATATCGTCGTCCTCGGACATCACGTTCTTTCGTTTCGTTGATTACAGGGCGATATGTTCTGGGAGTCCCGTCGTGCGTCCGACTCGTACAGAGGATAGCGACCAAGAGAGCGAGGATCGCGATCGATTCGGGGTNGATGCGCCGGGGCGCGCTAGGATCGCGGGGGGTCGGCTTCGCCAGCCAATCAGAGCGCGACGTGGTATCAAGCGCGGCGCTCGCGGTCGCGCGAGCTACAAG
>NW_018024743.1:0-3542 GCF_002006095.1 Pseudomyrmex gracilis
AGATTCAGAAAAGAAACTTTAATTCAGGCGTATCCTGGGCCCATAACCTGTTGTGGTTATTAAATAAGAATATTCACTGTCTTCTTGTAACAAGGCTTTATTAAACATTTAACGGCGCGACACGATTAAATATAAAAACGGTAGAGCCACACAAGAAAGACGATTCTCACACGGCAACGGTCGGAACGGAACAGAGAAGACAGAAATCTGAGAGATGTTCTACTGTTTTTAACGCATTTCTTTTTATAAATAAACAAAATGTTGCATGGTTACAAGTTACCAGAAAATAACTTTAGATAATGTATTTCATCTTTCATTTTTCTTCTCTCATTCTTTCTTTTTCAGGTGCTTACTCTAAACAGGAATACTAACTGCACTATGTGCACTTAACATACTGAGTGCACATGTGTCTATATATGTGAAGCAGATAAACCTCACTTAACAAACATTAACGCGATTTGACTGTATTGTTTTTTTCTAAAGCATAAATAGTAAAACCTATACTCGGAGTTATGAAAACGTTTAAAATTATTGCATTTACATAAGAAATTAATGTTAAAATAAAATACTAGAAAAGTCTTTTAAAATTGGAAATATATCATTTTTTTATACAAATCATGTAAAAATATAAAGTTTGTGTATATATATGTACATTTAACTATACATGTGTACTTATTTATTTACAAGGTGTCTCAAACTTGATGTAACATTTCTTGTAGACAGGTAAAAAAGTGGTAATTCTGCAGATTAGGGGAGCCACCTCCGATTTCAATAATTTTTACATATATTGTGAAGGTCATTGTCCCGAGTAATAATGTNAAGGTTTTAGGCCGCGGACGTTGTTTGTTAAAAAGTTACGAGGAGAAGAAGTTTCATGAATNAATTCTTATTTTTCGGTCCCACGTACATTTCGTTCGCGTTTGAAGCGCGTAGGCAGAGGGGGCTNCGCCTCNCTGCACCCCCCAAACNTAATTTAACCTAACCTAATTTAACCTCCCTCGNGAAAAGATAACGACGATTACATTCGCTTCTTGTGAAAACTGGGTACTTGATTTTCGAGCATAGTCTTATATAATAGACGGAACATTTGTGTAAGGCCTGGTTTATGCGAGCAATAACTGTTAACTTATGCCGGAACCGGTAAAGTTTAACTATATGATTTTAATACTTCTGTTTATACGAAATTGCCGAATGCGTATAAACAGAAGTATTGGAATCCTATAGTTAAACTCTACCGGTTCCGGCANAAGTTAACAGTTATTGCCTGCATAAACCAGGCCTAAGAGGAGCTGAAGCTTCGTTAAGAGACAAAAATAGTCGTGGAGTAATTCTCTTCTTTTCTAGCAGTGAGTTGATTGGTGGCCGCGGCAGACCGAGAGCAACGAAGATAGAGTTCGAGAATCAGTTGAGAGAAAGTGATAGTGAAAGGTGATAGCATAGACTTGTGAGATGATTGGTCCCCCACCATTTTATTGTAAGAGAGAGAGACAACTACTCCAGCATTATCTCTGTTCTTTAATGTTGTTCTCAACTTTGTCATGTAAATGTTCCGTCTATTATATAAGTCTATGTTCTCAAGGGGAGAGCAGGGAGAAGAGCAAAGCCCTTTTTGAAAGTTAGGTTAGATTAGGTTTTAGGGAGGGTGCAGGGGGGCACAACTACCCTGTCTACGCGCTTCAAACGCAAACGAAATGTACGTGGGATCGAAATCTTATGTTTGTTTTATTTAATTATTTATACAACAGTATAAATAATTAAATGTTACGTCCTGGCCCACGGTTACGGTCGGGCTATGGTGGAGTAACAGAGAGCTGTCGTTTCACTTTCTATCTCCACACAGCAGGTTGGCGATCCTGCTGCGGCAGAGTCAAGCGAGTTTGTGTGCTCTCACGGATAGGTCAACGGCGTATGCCGATCTTACTCTATCCTATGAGGCTCCGCTCGTCGGTGTCTTTTTGAGTCTAGAGAATCAACTTTACNCTTCTTTTCTAGCAGTGAGTTGATTGGTGGCCGCGGCAGACCGAGAGCAACGAAGATAGAGTTCGAGAATCAGTTGAGAGAAAGTGATAGTGAAAGGTGATAGCATAGACTTGTGAGATGATTGGTCCCCCACCATTTTATTGTAAGAGAGAGAGACAACTACTCCAGCACTATCTCTGTTCTTTAATGTTGTTCTCAACTTTGTCATGTAAATGTTCCGTTTATTATATAAGTCTATGTTCTCAAGGGGAGAGCAGGGAGAAGAGCAAAGCCCTTTTTGAAAGTTAGGTTAGATTAGGTTTTAGGGGGGGTGCAGGGGGGCACAGCTACCCTGTCTACGCGCTTCAAACGCAAACGAAATGTACGTGGGATCAAAATCTTATGTTTGTTTTATTTAATTATTTATACAACAGTATAAATAATTAAATGTTACGTCCTGGCCCACAGTTACGGTCGGGTTATGGTGGAGTAACAGAGAGCTGTCGTTTCACTTTCTATCTCCACACAGCAAGTTGGCGATCCTGCTGCGGCAGAGTCAAGCGAGTTTGTGTGCTCTCACGGATAGGTCAACGGCGTATGCCGATCTTACTCTATCCTATGAGGCTCCGCTCGTCGGTCTCTTTTTGAGTCTAGAGAATCAACTTTACGGACTAAGGATGAGACCGTGCGATCGATTGAGGATGTGGAATGATGAGAGGTCGTCTTAATTAAACGGAAAAGATTATGATACGTACAATATTAATTTATNCATNTAATGGTGTTAGTGTTACAATTTTCAAACGTGTTGTCGTGTGGCTGGGTGTGATGTCGCAAAGTTTACATTGAGGCGGAGGGTCATCGCTCGGAGGCTAGAGAGGGGGAATATATATATATATATGTGTGTATGCGTGTCGCGAGAATGTGTGTGAGAGGCCTCCGGCGGGGTTTTACAGGTGTAAGTGTGTCGGGTGCATGTTTAAGGCGCCGATTCGTGGTATAGAAATCATTCAAGGTCTATTTCTATAATTTCATGGATTGTTGCGGAACTTGGAGAGAATATTGAGTAAAAATGATGGACGGGAACTAAACGGATGTCATTTATATAAGGAAATTTGACAGGGAGGAGTGGTGGATATCAACCGGAAGATGTCGGAANGATCTGTTGTTAAAAGGTCAACTATAAAAGGGATTTTTTCAGGATTTGCTTTTTTGTAAGTGGAAGCTAGTCGAAGGAAGTGTTGGAATTTGGGATCAAGCGGTGGGGTGGNTGATTGTGTCGAGGATTCATTGTTCGCGGGTTCTTGCCCGGATGTAGATGGTTCAGGGGAAGGAGAGCGAGGGGGAGGTGGAGGAGTCGGNGTGGATTGCAGATCCGCGGGATTTTCTGCGGGACAAGCGAGTTCGGAGTGCGTTAGAGAGGGGGAGCGAAGAGGTGAAGGNGGCGGAATGTTCGCGGGCGAACAAGGGGAGAATTAAACGTCTGCGGGAGGATAGGGGATTATCGGTGAATAGGAGGGAGCTTCATACCACGAATCGTCGTGTGTATGTGTGTCTGTGTGTGTGTGTGTTGCGAATGCGTCGGT
>NW_018024743.1:9527-11138 GCF_002006095.1 Pseudomyrmex gracilis
CTGGGTTATATACAATTTTGAGTAAGCGAGGATTCTCCCAATCGGGAACTCAGTTGAGCTTTGCTAGTTCCTATTTGTTAATTAGTCGGTCGGGCGACTTGCGAGATCGCCAATCGGCGACGATCTCTTGCTTTGGTTGCTTTGTCCGATTTTTTGGAGAAGGAAAAAGGGAGAGTGTTGTCTTTTCGATCACGCCGCATAGACCCCTTGTTGTTTGTTTATAATAAAAATGCCGGAGTTTNTATTTGCGCCGGCCGCTNTAATTTTTATGACCGGTGTATTCATNACCCGGAGATATCCGGGTTTGTTTGAAAAGCTGCTCGAATAGGTATCTATAATTTCGTGTTATTGCCAGGTGCGGTTTGTCTTTTCGGGCGCCGATATAATTTCCGTTTGCTCTCCTATCGTCTGGAGTTTCTAAACGATAGGAGACCCGTTCGAGTTATTTATTATTATTTACAAAAAAAGAGTTTGCCATGCGCTGGCGCGTCGCGTCGCAGAAAAAAGGGGACCGTGGAGTCTCCAAGATATAACAGTACCAACAGTACCAACGCAGTACATGTACAACTGCAGAACACATATTCATACATAGGATGTCGAGAAACTGCATATTATTCAGTAGACTTCTTCGCCTTGTAACTTTTTAACAAACAACGTCCGCGGCCTAAAACCTTTACATTATTACTCGAGACAATGACTTTCACATATGTAAAAATTATTGAAATCGGAGGTGGCTCNCCTAATCTGCAGAATTACCAAAAAGGTAAAACTGAGTCGAAAACCTATACTATTTTGCGAGATTCGCAATAATTACCAAGATCTTAATTAACAAAGATTCGCGAATAAGTATGCATCGGGTTGTCTCACGCGCATAAGAGAGCTCGGCACGTTTCCTGTAATCACCATTTATTATATATATATGTTATAGTATATACTGTTATATATTAGTTTCTCTCATACGTTGCTACAGGTAACACCGTAAGCGCGCAAAGCGCGTCAGGCTGTCTTACGCGCGTTATAAGCTCAATGCATGCTTATTTGCGGACATTTGTTACTACGTTAAGCGCGGTGTCAGACCCTGGGGGACAGTAAATTATTTGTTTAGGCAGCGTCAATCCCTGGGGATTGACAGAGTGAACTTTTCGTTTGGGCAGCATCGGTCCGTGGAACCGGCAGTATGAAGGTTCAAATAAATAAAAATGTTGTAGTTTTAATGAAATNTATTAAGAAGGTACTGGAGCCCGGCCTGTAAACTGGATAGAAACCTGTAAACCGACGTTTTAAAAACCTAAATTTCTCTAATTTTTAAGTTTCTTTACTGCATTACATAAAAAGTGCTTCTATAAAAGCAAATACATATAAACAACTATTTAGTGCTTTTGAAAATAGATATATAATGCCTTTTGAAACTTTTTTTTTTATTCATAATGATAGCATATGATAACCTATACTGTCATCACACTAAGACGTTGTTCTCATAAATTAGATAGTAGATCATACCATAATCTGAATGTCTCATTAGATTCGTTTTTGTCGTATCTGTGGCGCTTGTTCATTTTAAATATGTACATAAGCTTAGAAATAATTCTACATACATGAATATATAGTGAG
>NW_018024744.1:0-5475 GCF_002006095.1 Pseudomyrmex gracilis
CAGGTTGGATATAAGGTCCGGTCCAGGGGCTGAACGATGCTTTAAGGCCCTGACCACTGTACGATACTCCTCCCACGAGACGGGAGCTTCCATAAACAAGTTACTAGACAGTGGCTCCCGAGGAACGTGATCGCCGTCATCCCCACCGCCGAGAGGGGGTGTAGGGTTCAACGGGGCAACTTTGTCAAAGGCCTGACGGAACCCCTCCTTATCAAGACAGTTCCTACCACCAGACCACCTAGAACTGCTACGTGCGCCAGAGAAAGCCCTAACTGTTTGCCACACCGAGCCTAAATCAGAATTGGCGTGTAAAGATTCACAAAATTTACGATAGGCTTCCCTTTTCTTCTTCCTAAGAAACCTTGCGACCTCTTTAGAGACCCTGATATAGTTTTCTTGGTTACTCACGCAAGGGTGGGCCCGGAAAACTGAGAAAGCTTCCCTCTTTCTAGAGAACTCTGCCGAACACGTGGCGTCCCACCAAGGGGAAGGAGGTTTCCTGGAGGCGCCCAGTTTATCTATTCTGACAGCCCCGGCCCGGAGCAATGCCTCATCGATCACGCNAACCAAACCAGCGTATGCTGCGCTAACGTCCAAGTTACCCGCCTGGGAGGGGCGGGGGAGGAGCTCCGCCTGTTGAGCACAACTAGACTTAAACTTCCTCCAGTCGACCCTCCCCACCGAGTAGTAAGGGCGGCACGCGGTGCGACCCACACAAAAATCTCTTACGACTGTGACCACCGGGAAGTGATCACTCCATGTCGGATGTGTCGACTGTGTCTCCTAAAAGGAAAGCAGCCATAGAATGGCGTATGGACTAACCGTTAAGGGTCGTCTACAATGGAGAGTTTTAGACTGTAACAGTAAGAAACTGACAAATCACAATCAATTATTCTTCTGTACTATGCCTGCGATTGGTCAATTTCTTACTATTACGGCCTACAACTCTCCATTGTAGACGGCTCTTTATAGGTCCAAGAGCCACAAGCGCACCAAACCAAACCGAAACCATTTTGTAAAGTTGGACGACCTCGTGCACAAGCGTGCGTGAACAGCGTTTACGATAAGTACAGCGTGGATTAATTGTTGGTTAGGAGGTATTTCGAAGTTACAATGTCTGTTCCCGAAAAAATATTAATGCGAAAGATGAAGAAGCGGGAAAGAACAAAATTGAAAATTTTAAAACAACGAGAAGAACAAAAAGATACAGGTGTGTATATGTGCATGTGAAGTAACATGTAGTTTTCAAACTTTAGATTTTCTTGTAAGAAAATCTATATGGACATGTATATTTATAATTATCTTCAAAGTGCACACATTTTTAATTTTTAATCAAATGTTACTTTATTTTGACACATTAAAATAATTGACTTTGTTCTCTTGCAATTTCAGAAAGTAAATTAGAGAAGACAGATCCCCAACAACATATAAAAGACAGTTCCTCAAATGGTTTGTATAACTTATCTTAATTTTCTTTTCTTTTATCGTACAATTTTTTATAATTTGTTTTATTAAAAACAGAGAAAAAAAAGAAAAATGCTGTCAAAGATGTCACTGAAGATGTTAATCAAGAAGTTACTACTGATACTGACAAGATCACTAAGGATTGTATGTATTTCTCTAAAGCAAGTATATTAGTTGATTTGACTACTGTTTAATATCAATAATAATGTGTCAATATATTTTTTTTATTTAGTACCTGGTACAGATAAGGGTCTCGAAGTAATAAATGATACTAGTTTCTCTACTTTGGAAGGAAAAGTATGTGAAAATACTCTGAAAGCAATACAAGATATAGGTTTCACAAATATGACAGAGATACAAGCAAAAGCTATCCCACCTCTTTTGGAAGGAAGAGATCTAGTTGGTGCTGCTAAAACAGGGTCGGGCAAAACTCTGGCATTTTTAATTCCTGCTATTGAACTGATCTACAAATTGAAATTTATGCCACGCAATGGTATGTAATTCGAAACAAATAATGAGTGTATATGAATTATTCTACAAAACTTATCCTCAGATTTTTATCTATGCAAAAGTATCTAATTATAGACATTTGACAGGTACCGGATGCATCATTATGTGTCCAACAAGAGAATTAGCCATGCAAACTTTCGGAGTCTTGAAAGAATTAATGAAGTATCATTATCACACATATGGTCTACTGATTGGTGGTACTAACAGACAAGCTGAAGCGCAAAAACTTGGAAAAGGCATCAATTTCATTGTGGCTACACCAGGACGATTGTTAGATCACTTACAAAACACTCCAGATTTTTTATACAAAAATCTACAATGTCTGATAATTGACGAAGCTGATCGTATACTGGATATTGGATATGAAGAAGAGTTGAAGCAAATTATTAACATTCTTCCTAGTTAGTGACATACCGTACGCATTAAAATAAATTTTAGAAGTTTTTGATTTATTGCTAAATGATTTCTGTTGTAGAGCGTCGGCAGACCATGCTGTTCAGTGCAACGCAAACACAGAAAGTAGCAGCAATAACGAAATTTGCTCTGAAAAAAGAACCCATATACGTGGGAGTTGACGATGATAAAGAAATGGCGACTGTGGAGGGTTTGCAGCAAGGCTATGTTATGTGTCCGAGCGAGAAGAGATTCTTGCTTTTGTTTACGTTTCTGAAGAAGAACAGGAAAAAGAAGATGATGGTTTTCTTCAGTTCTTGCATGTCTGTTAAATATCATCACGAACTTTTGAATTACATTGATTTACCAGTGATGAGTATACATGTAAGTATATTTTTACGTTCTTAAACGTAATTAAAACATTTGGTCTCATCGCAACTATGTTGAATTATAGTTATTGAAAACAAGAAGCCACACAGAAGCTTTCATGCACTTTTACATTGAGTTACTTTCCTGAACTCTCAATTTATTGTTTATGTTCTTGTTGATAGGGTAAACAAAAGCAGACTAAAAGAACCACGACTTTTTATCAGTTTTGTAATGCTTCTTCTGGAATTCTGCTTTGCACCGATGTAGCTGCAAGAGGTCTTGATATACCTGATGTTGATTGGATCGTACAGTACGATCCACCGGATGATCCTAAGGTAATAATTGACAAATTGTAATATTTAACAAATTCTATTGTTAGAAAATTGTAGAGATAGCTTAATATAAGCAAATATTTATATAAAAGTTATTTTTGTTCTTGTTTAAAAAAATCTTGTTTTACATATAATATATATATAATTTTTTAGGAATATATTCATCGTGTAGGTCGAACCGCTCGCGGAGAAGGCAGTAGCGGTAATGCATTGCTTATATTGCGACCAGAAGAAATTGGTTTTCTTCGTTATCTTAAAGAAGCTCGTGTCCCTGTAAATGAATATCAGTTTTCGTGGAATAAAATTGCCGACATACAATTGCAGGTATGTATAGAGAAATATCATTACACCATCAGAGTAATCTTTTAGTAGAGATTTAAGAAAATGAATTTAATCCACTCTCTTTTACACTCTCTTTATTTCAGTATCGTTATATTATATAAGATATTGTTTTATTTTAGCTTGAGAAACTGATTTCGAAAAATTATTTCTTACATCAGTCAGCAAAGGAAGCATTCAAAAATTACGTCAGGGCGTATGACTCTCATCATTTGAAACAGGTTTTTGATATAGAGACTCTTGATCTGGCAAAGGTCGCAAAATCATTCGGATTTACCGTACCACCAGCAGTAGATTTGAGTAAGTTTATTTTACCAATAGACTTAACGTATTAGAACGTTAAAATATGATGTAATATGATTTTTGTATGATTTATCTATTTTTCAAGTCCTTTGCGTAGCGTGTGTTTAACTTACACTTATATAGTATTTTATTATAGTAATTTATTATTTAATTCTTTATGTGTTGTAGAAGTAGGAATCAGTAAAGCTTCACGATCTCGGAAAAGACTTGGTGGAGGTGGTTATGGACAATTTAATAATATGAATGATCCTAGTGCAGCAAAACGAATGAAGCGAACCAAGACATTCCGCCATATAAACAAACCTGGACAAGACAATAGACAATTCGGCAGATAATAGGCAGTTACTGCCTATTATCTGCTGAATTGCCTGTTATGTATTAACTAAAAGTACGAGTTTAATAAAATACAGATGTATAAAACTATGTTAAATACAGATGTATATAACAATTTACAACATGTCATTATCGAAAATGCGTTACGTTGCTGTGTTGTCACTGAAAATGATACTGTCACTCTATGGTCACTCCTTTTATCGATTAAAATATATATTGCTATTTATAACATTTTTCGAATTTATCTCAGTTATTTTATTACTGTTTTCTCGTCATATTTGATCATTTTGCGATATATTCTGTTTGTTTAATTTGTCATCTAGATATTCCTAAACCAACTGTTTTGCAGTTTCAAATGTTTTTTGCAATTCCTCTATTTTTTCGTGATATTGTAATGCTCCTAGAAGATGTAATTTTCTTTTGTGAAATGATTCTGTATAATTATCACATTTGTTTCTAAGATCTTCTAATTTTCGCCATGGTTTAAACATGAGTAATAATAAGAAGAAATAATTCTCTGGTTGTGTATTTACATCGTATTTATAATGATTAGAATAAATGAGAACCAAGACAAATGAGAAAACCTTGCACAAGGCAGAGTAGCACCAGAAATTAGTCCAATTAATCAGAATCAAACCGAACTATGACTAACTTCAGAAGAAATAATAAATAATTCGCCCAGCCGCGAGGTCCATAGAAGAAGCAGTCGATAAAACGTGAACTCCTCTCTAGCTTTCAGAAATTCTCTCCGCCTCTGGTTCAACTCTACAGAGCCGAACTTGCTTCGGAAAACTCACTCATTCCCCGCGCGACGAATGCCCCCGCGGAGGAATCAACGGAAGCGACCGACCCATCAACAACGCCAGTCGGTTCACGCGCCTGAGGCAGAAAAAAATTAAGAAACGACTTGCCTGGAATATTCCGCCGGAGATGCTCCTTCGAACGTCGAACGTTCTCTTTTTTCGTTTCCATCCCGAAGATTTGCTTCAAAGATTTTCTTTCGTTTCTCTTCGCCGTCCGTTCGCTATCCCGGACGAGCTCCCAAAATGTTACATTCGCGGAAGCGAGCCAGCACTACCACCAGTCTCCGAGACTTGCACACGCGTTCGCGGCAAAGAAAGAACGCGTCTTCTTTTAAAAGGATTTTATTTTAACTAGAACTACAATAATAATTCTCCTTAAGGAGAGTCGTCGTGACAGCTTCGAACTACGACCCTGACGAAAATAAGAAGCTTTACAGAGCGTTGATAACCGTTTATTGAGAATTTTCTGAAAGTTTATATGCTTTCAAACTTTATAAGAATGCTTATATAACGTCAAAAGGTTTGAACTCTTTTGGAACGCTTATCAAACGCTATATATAATGTTTTCTAAACATTCTGCAATGCTAAGGTAACGCTTTTCACAAAACGCTCAATACCCATACAGCACA
>NW_018024745.1:0-5475 GCF_002006095.1 Pseudomyrmex gracilis
ACGTGCTTTCGCTAATAATTCTGATAGCATCCACCAGAGCGCAGCATAGCCGGTACACCCAGCAGCTGGCGCGCTCTCGCGGCCGCCGTCTTACAGTTCGGTCGTCCTGACAATAGCTTCGTTCTCGAAGTTCAAATTTTTACATAGTTCTGAGAGAAGATAGTTACGTGTCGTGAAATGATGTACAATGCAAAAAAGATTGATCACAGTGAGCTATGCAAATTCATCGCAGATATATCACAGGTAAGTGACTACAGATATACTAATCGAAAAAGTTCACTGAGATCTATATGAAAGTGTAAATAATATTTCAGTCTTATTAACAATATCTTTACGAAATTCGTGCGGTAATATATATAAAAATGAGCAAAACAAACAAAAATAGAAAAATAAATTTTGCTCGCATTATAATTCACTAGACGGAATGTCCTTAATCCATTTTTTCATTTTATCTGAAGAAAGTACAGTGTTTAACGGGCGAGACGTAATGTTGAAACCTGGAATGTCGCATATTACATAACGATTGTTTCCTAGAATTTTGTGAACCATGTAAGGTCCTTTATAATGCGGTGTTAACTTTGTATTTTCCCCGGGAATTGATCGAGTATTCTTTATAAGAACATAATCGCCTTTTTTATACATGGAAGGTTTAAGCAACCTATTGTCGCGATAATGTTTATTATAATTACGAATTGTGTCTGTCGCAGAGAGTGCTACTTTGCGAGTGTTTTTACATAAAGTGCAAATTGTGTATCGTCGTGGCAGCGCTTTTCAAAACCAAACATAACTTTCGACGGTGACGCTTTTATGGATGAGTGGTAAGTATTGTTTACTACATATTGTAAATAATTTAACTCCTTTTTTCATTCTTCCGGAGAAGATAACAATTTGGTTAACGAACTTTTCAGGAATCTGTTTATCCGCTCAACCATACCGTTAGCCCATGGCGCTGCGACGGCGACCAGACGGTGTTTGATCTGGTATTTCTTTATGAAATCAGCGAATTCTCTCGAGGAGAAGGCAGTACCTCTATCAGAAACCAGGTCAGTCGGTTTACTAAAAGATAAAAAGATATTCTCTAAATGTTTGATCGATTCTTTAGACGAGGTAGATTTGACAGCTATTAACCACGTATAACGCGTAAACGCATCTATGACAACCAGAATATATTTATATTTATCTGTTGTTTCCTGCAGAGGACCAAAATGATCTACATGGAGAATCTCCATCGGCCCTTTCGGCAGGGGGTAAAGAGAAGTCTCCCCTTCTTTACGATTAGTCGCATCGTTCGCAAAAATGCAAGTAAAACAGTTATCTAAATAGTCTTGAATTTTTTTCTCATTTTCGGGAACCAATATTTTTGCTTAATGGCTTGATATGTTTTTTCAAAACCGACGTGCGCCATATTGTCATGATGTGTACGTAATAAGCTAGATATCATTTGATCCGGCACTACAAATTTAAGGTCTTCACCTTCTTTTTTATACAATAACCCGTCTACTAATTTAAATTTATCAATATAATTGTCGTTCTGTTCCAGGTCCGAGCTAATCTGTTTGATTTTTGGGTCAGCAAGCTGTCTATATTCCAGTTCTCTCTCTAAAGGTAATTCGTGAACATATTTGACACAACGGCTCAAAGCGTCTACATGCTTCATTTTCACACCTGGACGGTGAGTTAGCTTAAAATAATAATTTTGAAGCGTTAAAGTCCAGCGTGCAATACGCGGATTTAAATTGGCTTTATTAACCGCGTAGACCAGGGCGTTGCAGTCTGTAACTACAGTAAAATTTATCCCATATAAATAAAGATGAAATCTTTCAATTGATCTTACTATAGCCAACATTTCTAATTCGAAGCTGTGATAGCTTCGCTCCGCCTTGTTGGTACTCTGGCTAAAATAAGCAACGACAGCTAACAGCCCATTAGACTGTCTTTGTAAAAGAACACCGCCCAAGCCTGTGGAACAGGCATCGGTGTAGAGTTCTGTCTCCGCGGCTGGATTATATATAGCCAGAACAGGTGACGCGAGGTTAGTTCTCTTTTTAAAGTATTAAAAGAATCTTCACAAGTTTGATCAAATTGAAACTTAATGTTTTTTTTCAGAAGATCCTGCAACGGTCTGGCCTTCAATGCAAAATTTTCAATAAATTTTCGGAAATAGCTTGCCAACCCGAGAAATTTTTGGACTTCGTGAACATTAGCCGGTTTTTTAAAATTATGAATAGCCTCGGTATGCTTCGAACTCAACATAATATTATTTTGCGTAATAATATAGCCCAAAAATTCAATTTTCCTTTTCAAAAACTGACACTTTGCATAATTGATCTCAAAACTATATCTCTTAAAAATAGTCAACACTTCCTTTAATATAATCAAATTTTCCTCTACAGATTCTGCCGGAATAAGAACGTCGTCAATATAAACCACGACTTTATCTTCGCGGATCAAAGGATTCAGTATCTGGATGATTCGTTTTTGGAATTCAGCTGGGGCCTCCGAATAGCCGAAAGGTAAATAATTATATTCGAATTGCCCTTCCGGCGTTGCAAATGCAAAATACTTTGTCGAACTATCTCTGACTTTTATTTGGTGGAAACCATCTTTCAAGTCGAGCAAAGTGAAAACAGATTTGTTGTGCAATCTCGAAATATTATCCTCAATATTCGGAAACGGATATTTTTGTTTTACCACTCTGCTATTAAGAGGCTTCAGGTCGACACATAACCTTATTTGCCCGTTTTTCTTCCTTACAGGGACCACTCTCGAGCAATACGGTGAAACGCTTAGTTTAATAATTCTGCGAGCTAGTAGATCGTCGGTAATTGCTCTCAATTTTAATCGTTTCACGTGCGCAAAACGGCGAGGGGCGAACGCAAATATTGAATCATCCTTCAAATGGACCTCAACTGAATATTCATCATTTACAGGTATAATTTTACTTTTCTCGACATCTAAAATTAATTTGGTTAGACGTTTTTTTACATTTTCATCAAAATCTACAGAATGACTGTTTAATATCTGTGCCAACGATTCCGACTTATTCTCCTCAATAGAAAGCGGCAAGATTGGAGAATCAACGCCTTGAGTATCTCCCTCAAGGTCACATGTGCTTGAATCTGATTTTTTTCTACACAAGGTAAGGTTTTGTTCAACTAAAAATTCGCTGCCCAGTAAGATATCATGTTCGAATGCATATTCTTTGATAATAAACAGTTTAACCGAAATTTCTTTTCCAGGTAAAAAATCTAAATTTAACGAGACTGACGCAACGCCAACTACATTCAAGGGGGAACTTTTTATATTTACAAAAATTCTCTCCGACGGTTCCAAAACACCACAGTACGGACGAATCCATTTATTAAATATATTATATTTAATAAACGAAACAGGGCTGCCTGTATCGATCATGGCATATAAAATACAATTTTGTTTACAGATCTTCTCTACCTTAATTAACGGGTCGGCTAATTGCAGAGAGACGTCCTTCTCATTTACTAAGACGACGACCTCAGCTCCCGCTGTGACTTCCGTTACCGGTGCTGCAACCGACGCCGGACGCTTCAACTGCTGTGGCTTCCCGTTCTTCTCTTTGAGCGAAGGGCAATCAAACTGCCGGTGACCTTTTAATTTACAATAAAAACAGACGATATCATTTTTACATTCTTTATGGGAATGACCTTTTTTATTACAATTTCTACAGACAGGATTTTTGTTCAGATTGGAACCCGGTGCCGATTTTTTTTCCCCTGTGTCATCAAGTCCCTGTGTAAGCCCCCGCATTTTCACCATAAATTGCTGCAATGTATTGTCAGCTATCAGCAAGGCGGACGCTTTCGCGGCTGTATTTGATATTCTACTACTCAACATTTGTATTGTGTCCTCGATCGGAAGACCCAGCTGATGAATGAGGGCTTTCTTGGCGATGGCATATTGGTCAAATGTCTCTTTGGAAGGCATCCATTTCCTGGACTCGGCCTTCTGCACAGCCTTAAAAATCGGGATTTTTTTGCGAAGTCAATGACCATTTCCTGACGAAGCCCGATCCACGACTGGATAGTAGCGCCAGACTGCGACTCGTACCAGATCTTTGCATCTTTTACCAGCTTGCTGGTCGCGGCCAGAAGCGTGACTCCATCGGACGCACCATGCACCGCGGCCACTTGTTCAACGCGACTCACCCACGTATTTATGCATTGATCTTCCGTCCCACCAAATTCCGAGATTTGCGTAGCTAACGACGAAACTGCGTTACCCGGAATATTACATTCTGTATGTCTACCCGACCGACCTTCATACGAAGGAGACCGGGCAACCGCCCTTGACGCGTCACTAACAACAGCGGAAAGTAAAGCGTTTGTATTTGTTTGCGCTCTTGACTCGTCACCAACAACAGCGGAAAGTAAAGCGTTTGTATCTGTTTGTGCCCTTGGCGCGGTCAAAGTCGTTAGATGTTGTAATAACATTTGTATTGATTGCTGTTGTTGTCTCATGACCTCCGTCATCTCCGACAAAGAAGTGCGCAAGATGTTTGCCGTGAGCGGCTCTTCAATTCCGGCTCCGGCTCCTGAATCTCCCGGCAAAAAAGATGCTGACGCTCCTTGCGACTCCGCCATCAAGTCCAATGGACCAACGCGCTCCAAATGTGTTAGAATACGTTTGAATAATTCGTCTCTTGTACCTGTATTTGGAAGCTGAAATTTCCTCTCTTCTGCTTGGAAACGCTCCAAAGACGCCGATTCCAACGACGATCGCTCGCGAATCGACCACATTTTAAAATATCACAACGATTCGATGTATATGTCCTTGACACGATTCACTGTCACGTGGACAGGAACCGACCGCCGAACGACTAACCGCCGTGGATTATTCTAAGCGATAAATATAGCGTTAATCCCACTTCTGAGTTGTAAATTGTTTTTTTTCTTAGTGTATTTGATTTGAATAAATACTTGAATCAAACCCGACTCCGATTTTCTTTTTGCTTGTTAATATCCTTCTGACCGACTCCGTATTCGGTTGGAGCGATAGATCGAACACGTACTTTCGAATTCGATTATGGCGAACACGTGCCCCTGCGTGTTCGCTGCAATTAACACGTATGATCTGATAATGAGAAGGAGATTGCAAATAAATGCACTCACTCCGAATACTTAGAACACTTGATATATTTTGAACTAAATACAATAGATTTAATTATAACGACGCTTGTGTTACAAAAATGTTGCGATACTTTACACTAGTTTTCCGACACGTCTCTCAGGCGAGGATTCGACTGCTTTCTTCGCCTTCACAAAGGAGAATGTCCGGTTGCCTCGATCCAGGCGGATGTTCGATTTCGTAACGAACATTCTCGAACGATTTTGGAGCACCGTTGTCCACGTGCTTTCGCTAATAATTCTGATAGCATCCACCAGAGCGCAGCATAGCCGGTACACCCAGCAGCTGGCGCGCTCTCGCGGCCGCCGTCTTACA
>NW_018024746.1:0-1473 GCF_002006095.1 Pseudomyrmex gracilis
TTTATGTTAAAATGTGTATATAAGCCAAATATATAAAATTATAAATGTGTGTGTGTGTGTATACTTATACTTTCTATATCCAATATAATTATATATCCAACTTGCCGAGCACAAATTGCAAGATGCATCTTTTTCACAACACAGTATAGCCTTNTTTGTGCGTGTAATAACCGTTATCTTATATCAAAACCGATAAACTATACGATTTCAATTTTTTTGTTTACAAAATTGCCGAATGTGTATAATAATAACTTAACGGTTATTGCTCGCATAAACAAGGTCTCAATGCTGAAGCTGATACACTTCTAGACAAGGGGAAAAGACAAGCAGAGGGAAAGAATAGATTGTGCTGCCGGAGAATCACCAAATTAAAAGTAGCGACATCTGTCAGTCCTCCTGCAATGCTTACCTCAGCACGCCATGATATCATTTTGTTAGCATACAACGCGTGTCATCACTGAACAGCACTGTACCGACATATTGTTCACATGGCATGCTTTTCACGGCGTGCTGACACGTGATGTTTGCTGGGTAGATGACATATATTTACCGATTCTAGATAAATTGAAACAAAATTAATATGGGCACGTTGTATATATGTCACTATCAAAATATCAATGTATTTACTTTGTAAACCTTCGTTCCTGACACAGTAATGACGCAATTTTGACATATTCACATTTACACACACGACTAATTTTTATTTTTTTAAAAAACTGATGACTAATTTTACAACATTTTGTCATTAAGAAGAGAAGGGATAGTTGCAATAAAGATACATTATTAAAGTCTCTGTAAAATTATTTTAATTGTAAACTGATATTAAGATTACTTTTAATATAAAAACATGTAAATACACAAATTTTAGTAATCTGCTGAGGAAGATTTGAAATAAAAACCGAAACACAACACCCTGTATACGGTTTAAACTTGCCCGACCAAAATTAAGAGATATTAAATTCGTTAAGAACCCGATTCAAAACAACATCAACATAGTTAATATAGTTATCAACATAGTTAATAAGATACTATCTATGGACTACGTTTACACGTACCGATAAAACCGTTTTAGTAACAACCGGACTTAGGCTAGTATTACATTTGTCGTACGACAACGATTTTAAAGATGTTGATTAGTTATCAGATAGAGTTTTATAAAAAACTCTATTTGGTAGCCAATCAACATACGTAAAATCGTTGTCGTACAGAGAAGTGCACTATATCGTGCCGCGTGAGGAGAAGTATTTCTCCTCCGGCTGCCCTTACTATCGCGCACCGTTCTCCGCGAGCGGTCCGAGATCCGATTCATATACTGCTGCGGTCGATAATAACGACGCGGTTATTGATAATACCGACGCTCGTGTGTTATTATCATAATTACGAGCATCGAAAAAAAACAATACGTCAAAAATTCTGTTTATTAAAATCTGACAACGGAGTTTCGTTAATAAACCGTCGAGTTTTATATGTTAT
>NW_018024746.1:2538-5387 GCF_002006095.1 Pseudomyrmex gracilis
ATTCCTACTACTTTTCTTGTCCGCCAATCACCGCGTCACTAAACAAGGATAGAGACTCGGGTGAAAGCATCTATCCTCGTCCGAAGTTTGACCATTCTTTCTGCACAGAAAAGATACGGGACGCGCAGTCTATTTCTTATATGTCTATGTGCTCGTAATTATGATAATAACACACGAGCGTCGGTATTATCAATAACCGCGTCGTTATTATCGACCGCAGCAGTATATGAATCGGATCTCGGGCCGCTCGCGGAAAACGGCGCGCGGTAGTAGGGGCAGCCGGAGGAGAAATACTTCTCCTCACGCGGCACGATATGGTGCATTCCTTTGTACGACAAATGTAATACACTGGAACTTCACTTATTTTCCCACCCATAAAACTTGAGCCCTTCACTTATTTTCCTTGCGGAGGGGATCCCACTACTGTTGCAGAGTAAAGGTGGGTTTTCATTACGGTTGCAATGATTGGCTGTTGCATATACATTTCTATGCGAATGCGCATTTGTTTACGCCTATTAGTGTACATATTGTATGTCAAATCTGTGTTTGGAAAGTGAAAGAATTTAAAATGGAAACTGGAAAACAAGAAGTTCACAGAGGTAAGGCAATGTTATTTAATGTGTGGTTCAGTAAGATTTTTGCGTTAGTTTTTGTGTTAAATTGTAACTTCATAGAAAGTGAGGTTAAAATTTAATACAAAAACTAATTTTGTACATATTTTCAGAAAAAGTTCGGAAACTACGGCCAAAATGCAAAAAACTTTTATTGAAAGAAAAAATATCTGTAATCGAGCTTATAGAAAAAGGAGAAGCGAGATCAAACGTTGCTATAAAATTTGGCATAACTAAAAGAGCAGTTGGCTACATACTACAAAAAAAGGAAAAATATAAACAGATAATGTCAGAAAGAGTGAAGAGTATGAAGAAAAGGACTAGAATGGATGAAGGAGAAAATCCTTTATTGGAAAAAATTCTTTTACAATGGATCAAGCAAAAAAGAAGTCTTGGCATAGCTATCACTGGTCCTGATGATAAAGGAAAAAGCGTTGACATTTCATGAAAAATTAATGAAAAAAACTCAAGAGAGAGAAGGCAATGAGAAAGAAGAAGAAATAAATAGCCAACAAAAAAATTCAGAATCCAAAATGTTGAACACATTTAAGGCAAGTGAAGGCTGGTTGCACAGATTTAAACAACGATATGGAATCCGACAAATCAGCTTTAAAGGAGAACAATTGTCTGCCGATTACGATGGAGCAAATGAATTCCTTGATCTTTTCAAACAAGTTATTAAAGAAGAAAGATATAACTTGGATAATGTCTACAACGGAGATGAGACCGGCTTATACTCTTCAAATCTTTGCCCAAGAAAACTTTGGCACTAGTAGAGGAAAAAGAAGCGTTGGGTTTCAAAGAATCTAAACAGAGAGTCACTCTAATGAACTGCGCCAATGCTACAGGTTCTCACAAGGTGCCTTTGTTGCTGATTGGAAAATCGAAAATTCCTCGATGTTTCAAAGATCTCACACATTTGCCTGTGATTTATATGTCTCAAAAAAATGCATGGATGAGTGGTATAATGTTATTTTATCTAAGCACACATTAGTTTTTGCACTACATTTTCCTGAAATTTTAATTAATATTATTGTTTTATCAACAGTGAAATTTTTTATTTTATCTTACTTTTTTATCGACTTTTTAATTTTTTGTTTGTCTCAATTTCATAAAACCTTGTAATTTTTGATCAACTTTTTTAACATTTGTATATAGTTTATTTACTTTCTTATCGTTTTTTGTATTGTAGGTGATATTTTTATTAAGTGGTTCAGGAATGTCTTTATTCCATCTGTAGAAACACGGAAGCCGAGAGAAGATGAAAAATTTTTACTTCTCCTTGATAATGCGCTTTGTCATCCATCAGCTGAAATGTTGAATTCTATAAATTCAAAATTTAAAGTAATGTTTTTGCCTCCAAATGTTACTTCCTTGATTCAGCCGATGGATCAAAGCGTCATCGAAAGCTTAAAACGACATTACAAGCAAATTTTCCTTCGAAAGTTATTATTGGCAGACTTTGCTAATCCCTCCAGAATTCCAAATTTTCTAAAACAATGGAATCTTTCTGATACGATTTTTGCTCTTGCTAATGCATGGTCTTCCGTCACTCTCACAACTCTGTCAAAAGCTTGGAAGAACTTACTTGGCGAAATTGTTCTTCCGGACACAACAGATGACACTTCGAATAACATTGTTTCAACGTTAAATCGAATTCATGATTCTGAAATTTTTTCATTGGCAGAAGTTGATGAATGGATTCATGAAGACACTGAAATTCCTAGTTGGCGTAAACTTTCTGACCAGCAACTGTTTGAAACATTATTAAAGAAAAAAAATACCGAAGTACGTATATATAATAACAAAAGCAAATTTGAATGCGTCCAATAATGTAACTATATAAATTTAAATAAATTTATTTTTTTCAGAGCATGACACAACAAGATGAAAACAGCGGATCATCGACTGAAGACGAACATATCCAAGAGAATATTCCAAGCTCATCAGACGAAACACAAAAAGCTTATCATTATTTTCAAGAATTCAGAAAACGGTTTGACAAAAGAACTGAATCTACCATAAATGAAATTACTTCTGTTTTTCTAATTCAAAATCTCCTTGATAATGATTTGTACAATGTAAAGTTTAACAAATGTTAAAAAAGTTGATCACCTTCAGAAAAGTAAGAATAATAAATATTTGTTACGTAAAAATAATCTCTGTAAAAATAATTGCTATTTGTTACGTTTCTTTTCATATATATTTTATTACTTTATACATATTTTTAACAACTTA
>NW_018024747.1:0-1456 GCF_002006095.1 Pseudomyrmex gracilis
ATTTGGAAAATTACGCGCAGGAATTAAAAGAAAGATTGCGAGCGACAAATCGAGTAGCGCGGGAAAAGCTCAAGGAAGAAAAAGAAAAAGCGAAGCGTTACTACGATAAAAAGACAAAGCAAGCAGCGTTTAGCGTAGGAGAAAAAGTCCTACTTTATGACAAGACACTAAGAAGAGGCAGATCCAAGAAGTTGGAATCAAAGTGGATAGGACCTTACGTGATAATAGCGAAAACGCGTCTAACGTGACGTATGCAGTAAAAGCAGGACGGCGCACGCAGAGTGTGCACGTGAATAGGCTGAAAGCCTTTGTAGAAGATTAAAGTAAAAAAAAAACTTACCGGGTTGCCTCACTCATCGTCTGATAAAACGATGAGGGGGTGGACAACGGGCGGCGGGGGACCCAGGCAAATAACGTCCTCCGAGCCGTCCGAGTCATCCGGGTTGATCTCCGGGTCGGGGGAGGCAGGCGGCGGAGGCCGCGAGCACAAGTAGACCACCTCCGGGGAACCCGGTGGTGAGGGCGGCGGACCCTCGGGGGTGTGGGGCGTCGCAGGGCGCGAAAGAGTGGAACCTCCGTCCTCAGAGCTGGGGAAAGAGGACTCCGTGCTGTCGCGGGAGGACGACTCCTTCGCGCTGTAGTCGGTGCACGACGAATAGACGAACTTGGACATTCTGGCACTAAAACAGGTTGGTGTCGTAAAAAAAAAAGAAAGGACACACACTCGAAGGTTTTGAAACCAGACACTTACACTTGTTTGTGGTTTGTAGTAAACAAAAAAAAACACACCGTTGTGACCTGGTCGGTGACAAACGAGGTACTGGTGCTCGTAGACGTGAAGAGCCATGGTCTGAAGTGCAAAAGACAGCAGGGGGTCTCAAATGTAAGTCCTAGAATTAAAATAAGCGATAATAAAAGAGCTTAGGTGACAGAGTAACGAACTCGGAGTACGACCGACGCTCGCGGTTCCACCTGTTAGGCGACACCGTTCGCGATAAAAGTAAAATGTAAGGCGTATTGTATAAAACATTCTGCTTGCAGGGAAAATGTTGTTAATAAAAGTAGTAGTACTTACCTTTTGCGTCGCGTAGAGTGGAGCCGGGAATCAAGGATACAGCATACGAAAATTTCACCACAATCCCGGCATGTACTACGAGAAGTACGGAACGATGCTCCACGTCAGCGAAAAGTGGAGATTAGTCGTAAGGTTAGACGTATCCACGGTATACACGCGAGTAGAACAGGCGAAACGCATGTTAAGGGATACGCAGGAAACATGCGGAAACATAACGATAGTTTGCAAAGGCGGAGAATTTTGCGAAGGTTTCGTTGCAGAGTTACAGCATAGGTTGCAAAAAGTAGAGAGACTGGCCAGACGCGTTAAGACAATCGTGGGTACACCAACGCGTTACCGAAGGGGGCTAGTGGACGCGGTAGGCTCTGTCGCGAAAATTTT
>NW_018024747.1:3226-5396 GCF_002006095.1 Pseudomyrmex gracilis
GAGAGACCGTGTTAGGACTGCTAGCTCACTGTGTGGCTCCGCAAGCCGGAGAGTTTACCGCAGTGAGACATAGCCGTGTAAGGAACGTTGTAAAGATCAGGAGCAATAAAGGATATTGTAAAAAGTTCGAGAAAAGAACTTCTTCTTCACCACCCGACCTTCCTCGACATCCAACAATATGGTGATGGGAAATAAAAAAGTTATTATTAATATTACATCGAGAGATTGTTAGATAGCGTAATTGATAAATTAGAGTAGAGAAAAAGAATAATCGAAAGAAGTCGGAAGGCTTGCGTTAATGTGTTTTTTTTTTATATTATCATTATTGGTTTATTTTAATTATTAAGATTTCGGTGAACAAAGTAAATTAAGCAAGGGAAGAAATAAAAGCACATAACTAGAGATAAATAAGAAGATTAAAACAGGACTAATAATAGAAGTAGTAGAAGACTGGAGAGAAACTTCTCGAACATTCGGGGTAATAAAGAAGAAAAAAAAAAGAGGGAAAGTTAAGAACAAAAAATAGAAGGATAGGATAAAGGGAGGCATTAGATGACGAAAGCGATAGGAAAAATTTATTAAGAGAGATAATTTAAAAAATACCCCCGAAACTTCGAGAAGGTCTAAAGCTAGCGAAGGCAAGAGGGGGAAGGCGCAATATAAGGAAGCGAACCGAGACGCAAAGGATCGTCAGTGAAAGATCGGTCGAGCGGAAAGATCGAGGAAAACTCGTGGGAAACGCGAAAAAATCGGCCGCGGCGATATTTAACAAAAAATCATCCGCGTAATTGAGATAGCGCACCAATATTACAAATTCTGTAAGAAAGGAAAAGTTATGTGATTGTGTGATAAAGTTAGGCGTTNGTGGTGATTGTATATCATTAAGTGATAGAATAAAAGTTAATTAATTTGTTATTCTGAAAGAATAAAGTTGTTTCATTAATTAAAAACCCCTGGTGGAGTGTTTCCTTGAATGCACAGCNGCACCTCGTAAGGCGAACCGCTCACATCCTACTGCCCGAAGCTGATTGGCCACGAACAAGTCGTATACGCAGACGATTGGCGGAGCGTCAGCCGGGTCACGACGGGACAGAATAGAGCGCCAACACGAGGCCAGCCGAAAAGCGGATTCAGACGGAGGGCTCAACCGCCATTGGTTATTCTGGAAACGGATTCGGTAGGAACCAATCGCCGAAAGGTAAGTCCCGGGGCTCTTGATTCAAAAGGGAGGACGGATATAATAAAAGGCCCGCGAGATCGGGAATATGTCGCAAATCTTTATCAAATCAGTGTGAGTGACGGGCAAGCGGCAGAAAAACTTATCAGAATTCGAAATTTCTATTGAGGAGGGAACTCCAACCGTGAGTATAGAGTTTCGTTTGAGTAGTGTTAAGTGAAAAATATTATTCAAAAATACCTTGTCGGCTGCATGGATAAACCGACTGGCGACCGTAGGACAAAATCTAAAAAATAATTTACATGCTAGGGACTAGGATTTAGGGAAATCCGGTCACAACAACACTAGTAGGAGTCCAACTAGCCGCCGTTTCCTACGACTGTATGTAGACTGAGCGCAGAGATGCCAGTTTTAAGACTTTTGCAGCATGCAGCAACAGGTGGAAGGGATACGCACACAGGCGAACAGCCGTGTCCGTGTGCGCTCGGCGCTTTGGCCAACTTCGAGCAGTAGACGAAGACGGATATATATAACCGCTCTCTGTCTTCCCTTATAATTATAGCTATAGCTAAACCGCCAGCCGCGAGAAGCGTACCTCGTTGCTAGCCTGTTTCTCGCGCGTGGCTCGTATGTTCCTTCTCTCTTCTTTCTTCTCTCTCTCTCTCTCTCTCTCTCTCTCTCTCTCTCTCTCTTTTTTTCTGCGTTTTTTCTGCCGCCTTTTGGCCTTCGGGCTCGCTTTTGTTGCAAGTGGTTTCTAGCTAAGCTTCTTTGCTTATTTTATTATTTTTCCCACTGCCTCCTGACAATTTGAGTGATTTTTGAGTGAAGTTTCTGATTGGGATCGGCGTGGATCTTTCTGGAACGTGTGTTGGTTATCGAACGGTTATCAGCCCAGACAGACAGGTGCGCGTGCGTGTCTTGAAGAGGGGAGCCTTTACGGCGAATCTCGATCGGAGATCGGCGGCTTAGGGCCGCTTCCTGAGATGGCTGTGT
>NW_018024748.1:0-2286 GCF_002006095.1 Pseudomyrmex gracilis
ACTTTCGTCAATGCAAAGCTTTTCACCAGCAATAATAGTATTACCAAACTTTTCTTTCAAATGATTTATCACTGGTTTGATCTTTTTCAGAGGATGATTGGAAACTTCTTCATTATTAGAAAAGTGAAGGTATCGTAAAATTTGAAGATATTGTTGCGTTCGCGGCCGCGCTAAAACCACGTCGCGAAACACGCACTCGCCCGCGGAAACAAAAGGGTACGCGGCTTCTCGTCAAACACTCTTTATTATAGCTCAAATTACAATCAGAACAGCTCGTAATACGAATCGCCGAAACGCGTCGTGACAGCTTCGCGTCTCTTACTTCTTCTTGTCAACAACCATTGTCGCCCGGCAACCGACAGTCGCGCCGAGCGCGCGCCGCTCACGCGATACCCGCGGCACACACGCGGTGTCCGCCGCGTAACAATATCTATTTCGAGATAGACTTTCGCCGTATATTGGAGTGTACAGCAGTGGATCTTGGCTCCAATAATCCTTTAGTTGCCCTTTTACAACATGACCCATGTTTATTGATAAAGCAATCATTATCCATAATTCGTCTTCAGTGATAGGAGTTCACGGCTTCATATGTATTCGATCCGTTTCGGGATTTTGTTCGTAAAAAGATTGGTTTGGTCTACAATCAAATTTACAAGAATGGTATTAAAATAATATTTCAAACATTCTAATAGAGTAGGTTCGTCTAGAAACACGTGATCACGAATACGTGCTTTACCAGTAAAAGTTTTTATAGATGGGTAAAAATAAGGATCATAGTGTACATCTGGTATATTCTCATCACGTTCGTTATCAAGTAAATCAACATCACAAGCAATAGTTCTGTCTGCAATAACATTTTCTTCAGGCTCTGACTCTCCACTACTCCAAGCTTCGTCATCACCTGTATTCATTGTGTAGCAAAAGTAATAAAATACGAGGAAAGTAAAAAGTAACGGAAAATGTTGTATCAACACAAGTAAAAAAAATAAGTGTATCTCGAGCCTGACCTAACAGAGAACGCGAGGCGACAGGTGCTCCTACGCGCCGTTCTCACGTATAGCAAGGACGGACGACAATAAACGGGCAGGCCTAATCAATAAATATATTTTTGATCTGCTATTCACAATTTTGCCAAATTGTTTTACTAGTAAATAGCAACTTCAAAAACCCCAAATAAAAATAAATTTGTTTATAATTGCAGCCGCATGCGAATCAAGCCATGTATTTGTTTTAGAATATCTCACATGAAAATTAGGGGTACGGAGGAGTGGGGGAGGGACGGGTAAATTGACATTAAATAATATTAAAAATTGCTAATAATATTAAGAACATTAATATTTAATTAAAAAAAAGAAACTGAACAAGTTATTCTGGTGCGCCAAAATATTGGTTTTCCGGCCCTCTAAAGGTTAAAAATTAGTCTACACGCCAGTCTGAGTACTGAGTGACTCTTGTGTTTCAGGAGCACTGTACGTATACTGTCTTTAAAGCTTATTTGTAGATCATTAGTGCGTATTGAAGTCTTGGCTTGCTTCATACGCAACGGAGCACACTGCATCGAGGAAAATATGAGTTGGTAGGGAATTTTGTTGGGTAGCAGAGAGGTTTAGAGAGTTTTAGTGTGGCATGGATGTCTGAGGATTAAATGGAGATTTTTGTGCTTGAAATTTGAAAAAAGCGTGCATAGCACGCAGGTCATTCAAAAAGGCAATATTGGTAATTTTCATGGGCGGGCTAAACCCGCAATGATACAAGTCAATAATAAGCTTGTCAGATTCATCTTTGTATTTCGGGCAATTAAAAAATCTTGGCGAGCATGGCCGCACTGACAGGAGGCGGAAACCAAAATATCCTTGTCAGCCAAATGCGCGTTGACCCTAGTATGGAAGGACCTGATACGAGATATTAGATTAACTAAAGGTCTTGGAGGAAGTTTTTTGAAACATTTGTACCAGGGTTTTCCCAGAGGTACTTTCTTAGCGTCAAAATACCTTTTACCTTTAAGTTCTGCCTTCTCGAAAAAGAGGACACGGAAGTCACCCACCAAGCTAGAGCGTAACGTAGGGAACAAAGCCCTTACGCCACACCTCTCACCCGGATCAGGGACCGACTGACTAAGAGCTACCTTAGCATAGTGGTCAGCTCTGTCGTTACCACGGATTTCCTTATGGCCTGGAACTCACACAAACTTGGGTGATACTCTATTGACCACAGTACGATTCGACACCGATCGATTCGACACCAAATTATTGGACACAAATTTATTGGACACAGATTTATTCGACA
>NW_018024748.1:2694-5437 GCF_002006095.1 Pseudomyrmex gracilis
TAATTGTCACGATGCATAGTGCTTGTTCTGTGTCGAATCGTACGGTGCCGAATAATTTCGTGTCGAATCGTACGGTGTCGAATAATCTGGTGTCGAATAATTTGGTGTCGAATAAATCGGTGTCCAATAATTTTGTGTCCAATAATTTGGTGTCAAATCGATCGGTGTCGAATCGTACTGTGGTCAAACGGAACACGCCCCACAAACTTTACGCGAACACCGCGAGATTGTAATCTACAGACAAGTCCTTTTATTTTATAAACAACCGGGGGATGGACACCCCGAGGATCAGCCGACTCTAGGCACTTGATCACGCTGAGAGAATCAGTGGCAACGGCCATCAGACCAAAACCAAGCTTCTCCACGTATTCGAGGGCGCAAAGAACTCCGGCAGCTTCAGCGTCAAATATGGATGACAGGTCGTGTACCTGCGCGTAGTGAACTAGATCTGGGTCATAGGACACTACCGCATAACCGGCCCTAGGTGGAGCACCCCCCACCAAAGGTTGCAGCGAGCCATCTGTGAAAAAAACACGACTTATACCTTCTTTGTTTAAAAAGGTAGAAAAGAAACTTTGTGGAGAGGNAGAGGTACGTAGATNAAGGCCGACCTCTGAATCAACTTCACAACTCAAAAACCTGACTAGGTAGGGAAAGCCGAGAGGACCTGGAAGGGAGAACTTTTNAACCTGACTCGTGAGGGGGGCCAGTTCAGCCACCAGATCAAACAGATCAAAACAGTTATCCAAATAGGTTTCCACTTTGTGCTGACCTGAGTGAATACAGAACTCAAGGGGTGACTAGACCGAGATGTAGTTTTACATACATACCTGCCCGTCAGATACTTACGTCTACACGCAAGCGGGTGGATGTTGGTGATATCCAAGAGGACGTTGGTACGAGTAGTGCGCATAAACTCACATATCAAACAAACGCACGAATATTGCAGGCGATCGAGGATGAGGCTCTCCCGAGCACCAAGGGGGGACACAACCTGGCACCAACCCAGGACCGACCTTACTAGGCCCTTGTAGGCCCTTGTAGACATGACGCTGGGATGAGCACCCCATGTAATACCTGAAATGGCCTTCAATATGTTAATGCGAGATACCACTCGTCTCCTGACTTCAGACACGTGTCGCTTCCACAAAGAGTAGTCCAGTTAAACTTCAAGGAACCTGACTGACCACTCAAGTTAGATAGGAGCTCCATTTAACGAGATTTTGATTTTCTTAGTCTTAATAAGTGACTTTGTGTTCCGAAGGGAGTTCAGGGCAAAAAAGGTGGCCGTCGATTTCCCAGGGGACAGCCTGAGGCCGAACTCTTTTAGATGAAAACTAAGATTGGTTAGTGATATGTTGAGCTGTTGAAAAACGTACTCGGCGGAGGAATGAGAACAGTAAACAGCGATATCATCAGCATACATAAGTATGTTGACGGGAAGAGGAAGGCAGGATTCCACAGTCGACACATACAAATTGAAGAGCAGCGGGCTAAGTACTGACCCCTGGGATAAACCTCTAGAGGTTGACTTAATTTGTAAAGGCATCCCGGAAATATAACCCTCCAAGTTTTTATACGAGATAATGAAGGATATAAAACCAAGGATCTTGTCTGAGAATCCCAGAGCTGACAGCATGAAGAGTAGTGTAGAAGGTATAACATTATTGAACGCGCCCTCGACATCCAGAAACACTGCTCTCGTAACCTGCCGATTATTGTTAGCGATCTTGATTTGCGAGGTCAAAACTGCCAAATTGTCAATACACGACAGGCCTCTACGGAAGCCAAACTAGAAGGGGGGATGATGCTACCATTTTCAACCCACCACTCTATGCGCTTACACGTTACTTTTTCCATGATTTTAAGGAGATTGTTAGCCAGGGATATAGGTCGATAAGAGCCTTTCTTCCCTAATTTAGGAATAAAAATAAAATAGTCACTCCACTGCTTAGGATACTTTTTCCTGCTAAGCATGTCATTGAAAAGACTAAGAATGACCAAGTGGAGAGCCCGGGAAAAATGTGAAATAACGTTATTAGATATTAAATCAGGAGCCGACTTGAATTTAATTGAGCAGATGACAGCAAAAAACTCCTCCAGGCTGATCGGAGCATCCATAAACGAGCTATCCAGAAAACTAGGAGGTTTATGGATGTTAGCCAGTACATTAGTACAAGATGGGGCCTCTGTTTGAGTCAAAGGAGCAATTTTATCAAAGGCTTTACGAAACCCTTCGACGTCAACATTACTACGGATAGACTCATTGCGTTGATAATTCCTTGCATGTGAAAAGGCGCAAACCGTGCTCCATACAAAGCCAACATCAGAGTTGGCATGTAAGGAGCTGCAGAAAGTCTTGAAGACCGAACGCTTTTCCCGGCGAAGAAAGCGGGAAACCTCTCTAGACACCCGGAGATACTCGTTCAAGTTACGCAGGCTCGGGTTGGCTTTGTAGGAGGAGAAGAGCAATCTTCTACGCCTTACCTTCTGCAAGCAAGGGTCGTCCCACGGCGAAGGAGGCTTTCGGGTTGGAAGCGACAAAGTGACCTTCCTTGCGCCAGACGTCTCAAAGGCTGAGATGATTTGACTTACAAGTAGTGAATAAGTCTGTTCGACGTCTTGACCAGCAGCTCCAACAATGTACGTTAAGTTAGCTCCCCCCCTTTAGAAATTTACTATAAAATTTATATACAAATTAAGTGCTATTTAGGTGCTAATTAGGTGCCCAATTAAAAAATTT
>NW_018024749.1:0-5455 GCF_002006095.1 Pseudomyrmex gracilis
AGAATCTACATTTTACAGATGCACAATCCTAAAGTATTTAATTCATATCATATGAATATAATATATTAATTGAATTTTGTATAATATGAACTAAATATTTTGAGATTATATGTCTGAAAAATGTAGATTCTCTCTCTCTTGTCATAATTTACAACACAAAAATATATATAAAAAAAGGACACTAATAACTTTCAATATTCAAAAAACTTTTGAATTCTTTCAGTTAACTCATATGTAATAATTTCTAAAAAAGTATAATGCATCTTGAGATGTTTAACTCATCCTTATCAATAATATTATCTACTTTTTCTAAGATTGTAAGTCATGGAAAAGCATTTTTTGTTGTCATATTGTCATAGGCGACAAGCGCGTAACGAAACATTGCTTTCTAGCCTCAGTGTCTTGCTCGCGTAGCGGGCTTGGTGGAAGCGAGGCAGAACATAGTATGTCTGCGCTCTTTCACGAGCCGAACAGCCGGGCGTGACGTCACGCACACGGACGGCGGTTCTCGCTTGTATGCGTGCTCCCAGTGGCTCCCACCACCTCGGTGCTCTTGGTGCTAGCCTGCAAGATCTTACATCACTGCTCTGATCTCCAGATCTACGAGTAGCACTCAGGGAAGCTTCTTCTCGGTCGGGCAAACCGACAGCAACTCCGAGATCCGCTCCGCTCCGGGGGAATCTTGTATTCTCCGCCGGGTAAACCGGCATCCGCTCCGTTCCAAAAGAATCTTGTATTCTCCGCCGGGTAAACCGGCATTCGCTCCGCTCTAGGGGGAATCTTGTATTCTCCGCCGGGTAAACCGGCATCCGTTCCGCTCTGCTCCGGGGAGTCTCTGGATTCACCGCCGGGTAAACCGGCATCCATTCCGCTCCGCTCCGGGGAATCTCTCAATTCTCCGCCGGGTAAACCGGCTTCCTTTCCGCTCCGCTCGGGGAATCTTTCGATTTTCCGCCGGGAAAACCGGCTTTCTTTCCGCTCCGCTCAGGGAATCTTCCGATTCTCCGCCGGGAAAACCGGCTCTCTTTTCCGCTCCGCTTGGGGAATCTTCCGATTCTCCGCCGGGTAAACCGGCTATCTCCCGCCAGAAAACCCTCCGGGAATCTCACGATTCTCCGCCGGGAACGCCGGCCTGCCTTCCATTCAAATCGGGCGTGGAGAATAGCGTCTTCTCCGTCGGACCAACCAGCTCTTTCCTTTGGAGCTGCTCCAGGGAAATAAGCAAAAAGCAAAAGTAAGAAAAACCTAGCGTAGAAAGACCGGCCGAACGACAAAGTCAACTTTCTCGGAAGAAAGTGACTTTTCGGCGCTGTAAATATTTTTCTTCGCAAACCGATAAAAGTTGGTTTGTAACACGACATTGTGTAAATTTCTTTTATAGAAAAGAGACTTTCCACGTGATAAAGATTGTTCTCGCGATAAACGCGTTTTCGTGCGCTACCACGGAATTTGCGCGTCAGGAGACAAAAACATCTAGCCGAAGCTACCGAACGGTCTTGACCAAGTCGCACCGTTTAAATCACCGTCTGTACATATCTTAGTTTTTTTTTGGTGAAGTAAACGAACCAGCGAAAAACGTGACTTTCTCACGCGTTATTCGGAGAATCACCACCAAGTAAATTCTCCGGTGCATTATATTATTTTCATTTCTTTTTCTTGTACATATAATTTCTCATTTTGTTTTAATTGAATAAATCTTATTCATTTTTGTTACTTTAAATCACCGAGTTCACTCTTTTTTTTGCCTTTCCCTGAATCCGACAAGCTACTCCGCAGCAATTAAATTAACTTAAAAGAACGGAACATTTTTCACAAAAAATAGAACCGTTACATGGCGCCCGAACAGGTGATTTTGTGTTAATATCGGTCGTTACCTAACACCCAAATATAAAATATACAGCAGGGTAGAACTTGAGTGACTCGAATATTTTGTTACTATATAAGCACTATATAAGCACTAGCTACTATATAACCACACGGGAGGTTTGGTAGCAATTGCCGTTTTTTTTGTTTAAAAATCTGTTACAGCGACCAAAAATCCAACGATGGCGTCGATTCAAAAAGTGTCTAAGGAACAATTGATCAACGAACTGACGAGTCGCGAGATAGACTCAACATGGCGCGCGCCTTTCAGCGGCAGGCCGGGCATTATGACTTGCGACGACGCGCCTGGCGACCAAAAATCGGAGAGAAGGTATATAAGAAAACGCACAAACTCTCTGACAAAACGCAATACAAGGCCGCCAAACTCTTACCGAAATATACAGGCTCTTTCACAGTCACACGGATCATTTTGCCCATAATAGTCGACTTTCGCGACGGGAAAGAGAAATACACGCGACACGTACACGTGGCCAGCTCAAGGAATGCGGCCGGAACGGCGAAAACACCAAAAAACTAATCTTAAACAACCCCACCCGGGCTACAAACCAAGCCGACGTGGCAAATATAGACACGAGCTCCTGTCAGTATCGAACAGCTATCCCATGCGACAGGATGTCTATCCACGCCGCTATCGCCGATGAGATCGCTCTAGACGAGCAATTCAACGAGATGTTTGAGCGGTGCCTCCCGAACACCGCCACCGAAGTCGCCGTCAACCAGAGTCCTGACGCCCGAGGAGATCCGGGCCGCAGTCTGAAAGCGAGCCGCCGGGCGCCCCGGGGAGGACCCGACCGTCCGACGGCCGATCCGGCCGAGCAAGCCGGTGACGCCACCAGCCCGGCAAGTAGCCCGAGCGACCTTGTCGTCCGCCCCATCCCGGGCCCCACCAGCCGAACCGGCGACACCACCGGGCAGACCAAAGCAGACCGAGCCGGTCACACCACCGGCCCGACGAGCGGTGCTCATTCGAGCACCCCCAGCCACCGCCGCCATCAGCCGCCACCACCATACTGCAGGATCGCCGACGCCAGCGGCCCAGAGAGCGCCACGCACCGACCACCGCACGTTGCTAGCTAGACCGAGCCACCAAGTAGCCAACCTACCGGTTACCACAGCCGTAGCCGCCGGAACCCGGCGGGCCGACCACCAGCCCTTCACCGCACCGGGAATCATGGGGCCAGCGATCCACACGGCGGCCGTCACCACGGCCAATCCGCCGGCAGCCACCATCGGAGCCGCACCAAGCCGCACCATCCCGCCGAGTCAGCACCGCCAGACCGCGCCGACCACCACGGTCGTGGTGCCCGGGGGAAAGATCTTAGAGATCTCCTCCCGCATAATCCGGGACGTCCGCCGCTACCGGGCCAAAGTGCGCAACGGACACTGGATCCTGAGGTGGGACCACGCGGGCCAGTTAACGCTCGCCCGCTTCATAAAGCGGGACAATCCCGCCTAAAAAGAAAGGAGAGTGTGACGGGGCTAGCCCCGTCACCTGTATATATGTAAATATTGTATTACTATTAATTCTTTTCTACTATTGTTCTTATTATTATTACTACTCTGTATATTAATTCTTCATTTTTGGTATCGTTTGATTACATTCATTATATTCTTATCCTATATTATATTCANCTGATACATTTAGCAATATACTTTCATTATGTTCCCATCCTCGCGCCGTAGTATACCGAATGGTATAAATCCGACCGTTCTGCGATAGTTTGCGTACCGAGCTATATTTCGAGCCGCGGAATTATAGCAGATAAGAACGCACGTGAACCAGAGAAGACCTGTGCCCGTGCGACACGGCACAGGTGCGTGACATAGCGCGCAAACAACCGCATACCGCACACCGACCCCGGACGGACCATAGGCCGCTCCGGGGTATAAAAGCCGAGCGATTTCGGCAGTCGAGACCAGTTCCTTCTCTCAAGCTCGAGGCGGTGTCTCGGGCTAGAGAGGTCCTCCGGTGCTAAAGGCGCTGTCTCGAAACACCACATCCGATCCTCCGGTCGAGGCGTTGTCTCGACAAACCCGATGCTAGAGGCGTTGTCTCGACAAACCCGGTGCTAGAAGCGTTGTCTCGAACACCACTTTCTGGCCATCCGGCCGAGGCGTTGTCTCGGCAGAACCCGGTGCGAGAGGCGTTGTCTCATACACTATCCTGACTTTCCGGTCGAGGCGTTGTCTCGACAAGACCTGGTGCGAGAGGCGTTGTCTCGGACACCATCATGACCTTCCGGTCAAGGCGTTGTCTCGGCAAAACCCGATGCTAGAGGCGTTGTCTCAAACATCACTTCCTGGCCATCCGGTCGAGGCGTTGTCTTGGCAAGACCTGATGCGAGAGGCGTTGTCTCGGACACCATCCTGACCTTCCGGTCGAGGTGTTGTCTCGACAATAATCTGGTGCGAGAGGCGTTGTCTCGGACACCATCCTGACCGTACGGATCGAGGCGTTGTCTCTATCCTCTCCGACACTTCGGTGCACACCGTCTCCGTCGGCTCTACGAGCCCGGAGAGTCAATCGACCGTTGTCACTGCCACATTGATAAACAGTCGTTCTCACAACTCAAACGGCCGTTGTAACCGCCACACCGAAAACAGTCGTTCTCACAACTCAACCGGCCGTTTTCACGGCCTGGAACATCCGCGGTACGTCCCCCGTGTAGATACACCCCGTAGATCTTAAGGTAGTTATAAGGCCGCCGTGCCGCCCTTTTGTTTTCCGCCGCGCCGATTTAAATACTAAGACGACTCGAATCTCCGTACGGGAATCGCCGCGCCGATAAAGCCAAATCGTCTAAAATATCCGTTGTAAATACCGTGCTAGTTATATCTAATGTAAATATTCTGATTAAGTGAATAAACCTTTACTACATTACAGCAGTCAAATAACCGAATGTCGCAATTTCACGCCTTCCCCTCCCCGATCCTTGGCGCCGATCGAGCTGTCCGGCAGGCGGAAGGCCGGGCGAAGCCGATAGAAAATCGNCTCCGTTACACTGTTTTTAAGATGCTTTTATATTAGTAAATAACAAACACTTTTATCTATAGTATGTATGATACTAAGCAATAAAGTGACTGTACTTTACTCTTTGTTAGGGAATTTTTTAAAAATTTTAACAGTAACTTGTTTTTTGTATATTTGTTGCTTTAACTTTTTACATAACATTATTATCAAATAAGTTTTATGTTACAAAAAAATTATTGTGTTTTAGTCAATTACATATAAGTTTTGGANTTTTTCTTGATTAAGAATGTTTAGACTTGTTATGTTGAATTTTTTAATTCACTTATGTTTAATAGTTTGTGACTAAAATAATTATGGTTTTCTTTTTTTATTGATATACTGCTGTAAAGTATTAAATATTTTTTTAAATATTTATAATTCATTCGCTGGTAACGTTTGTTTATTTTTTAAATTTATCACTGAAGAGAAAATCTGATATAGGATTGAAACGTCTGATTACACAGCCACACAAAAAAAAAAATTTCTTTGGCCTGGGGATCAGACCATGTTTATTATATGTTTTTGGGGTCGCTGAATTCGAATCCGAGGTCCATTAAACCC
>NW_018024750.1:0-5407 GCF_002006095.1 Pseudomyrmex gracilis
CCGAAAAAAATCGATATCCAAACGGTTACGGTCACCGTTATTGATAAAAGGACCGGAACCGAAACCGAAACCGAAAATCAGGTACAGCATCGGACCGTAACCGTAAACGGACCGAAATTTCATTTCGGTCCGAGTCCCTGCTTGAAACAGACTGCGGACTGTCGGACATATAATTTTATATTAACATGAAATATCCGGTGTGGTTAAAAAAGATGATACACAGCATANATATGCTATCAGCGTATCATTTAAAGTGCACACACACATTCACACAGTACAATAAAAATATAANAATATAAATTATAACGTAGAAAATATGCAATAATATGATACATGTTATCAGTAGTACTACCACTTAAAATGCACACATCAAACTTTACACAGTAATGATTACACAAAAATCATTCACACAATACAATAAAAGTACAATAAAAATAAACTGATATAAATAATAACATAACAAATATACAAACATATGATACATATAAATGTTAACAGTATTACTTAAAATGCACTCGTACATTCACACAATACAATAAAAATATAATAATTTAAACAGTAACAGCAAATATACAATGAATAATACAAATAATGATAAATAATTAACAAACGGAAAAAAATATATAATTTTATAAGAGACTTAAATAAAAATTATACATGTACATAATATACAAAAAACATTCTAATTATTATAAATGCATCATTCACACTACTCCACAATAGTTTAAATATGCATCATTCATACTGCTACATTTCTACTCAGATGTGACTCAGTTCTGCTTTCGCTAGAACGTCACATCTTTCCTCCNATCTCATCTCCGCCCCTTACCGCTACACTGCCTGAAGGCATGTCTTCGTATGAGAAAACATGACTTCTTCTTAGATGATTAATCGGAGTAGAAGGACCTACCTATCTCTTTTACTAAGCTATTAACATTTACACTCACACTCTCTATAAGCAACAGGCTTATAAATATAAAACATAATTAAAACAATATACAAGTAATTCAATATTACATAAAACTAAAATGCAAACAAATACATTATGTACGCCGTTTTTTTCTTATATTATTTTCAGTATGATCATATTTTAAAGAACGTTTTCTTACCATTTTCTTATTATTATACTTCGCACGCATACGCATCTGTATATCTACTACTTCGCGTTGTAATAATNAAACATCTATATTGTTTTTAAATAAATTATTTTGTTTTTCGCACCATACTTTAATAGTTTGTAGTACACGTATTATTATTTTATAAATTATATTACGCGGATGTTCCATACAATTGTGCCAACTCATATTAATATACCAATTTTCATAAAAATCTAACAATATTTTTAAAATATTATGTCTATACGTTCTAGTCTTTAACAATTTAGTACTAAAACTCATTATTTTTCTTTGGCAAAGTGGAAATTCACTACTTCGAAAACTATTTTCACAATTATTACAAAAATTTACTTCTTTAAGTAAAGAATAAAAGATAAAGGAAGTTTAATTGATTCCCCTCAGGGTTACAATATTTTTCAACACTCCACTTCTATATCCACGATCCATTTGTATCCACGATCTATTCGGAGGCCCGATTCAGTTCGCTTTTCAATTGATAAATTCGACTTGAAAGAGACCGGCCCGGAAAAATCCGACGGTGTGGATTCGAACTCGGGACCTCCCACTCGCACTCAGGCCGCGAGACCACTGGGCCGGTGACTACTTCTTTAAGTATTATGTTAATTTAATAATTTCGTCTTTACTATTTAATGATAACGCGATAATACTTTCATCTAAAATTGTTTTTTCTAAAATTAGTTCAGACGGTTTATCAGTATATTCATTAGTATTAATATTAACATTACCTTCTAAATATTGTTTCAAAGAAAAAAATGTTGAATTATCTTCTGAAATTTCTCAATTACCGCGTGTAACTGAAATTGTTTTAAAATTACTTACAAGTAAAGTAAAAAATGACTCTTCAAATTGTTTTGGAGTTGGATTTACATTACGTATGGCATGGCTTCTTATTTGCCCGAAAAAATTTTCTACGGGATCTTGATTACAAAATCGCGGATTAAATGTATAAAAACCATAATCATCATGAAGAGNTTTCCAAAGTTTTTGGAAACCATCAATCGTGAATGACCAGTTTACCAAAGAAGGCACAGACTTTACAATTTCGCAGGATATTTTTTCTATAAATCGCATCTTNTTTAAAATTCTTTTTGCACTCACCCAAAAATTATGGTGTTCACTATCTTCTGTTACTGGACATCTCAGTTCATTAATTTCGTTATTTTTTCTGTTGTCTCCATTAACAGAAACAAATAAGTTGTTGAAAAAGTTTACTACTTCTAATGTAGCAAGTCCTTCTTCCTCATTTTAGAGACATTTTCTCCGTTTATCGGTAACACCACTGTAACATATGCAATATACATTTATATAATCATTACATGTTACAATATGGATTTATATAAAACCGTTATTTAAATTATATAAAAAAAATAACATTTCATATTTTTTATCTTACTATTAAAGTTTTATTTTTATATATGAAATACATTTTTAATATAAGAGAAACATTTGTGATGTACTCACTATTTGTATCATATAAATACTCACATTTTGATTTTGTGAACATTTCAATTGTGCTGGCCATTGTTCCGCTCAATACTTGCGTTGCGTACTTTACACGCATCTTCTTAATTTTATCTTCTAGTATGTGTGTGGGCGTAATTTTCTTCAAATGTGGTCGAGTAATGTTTAAATGTTTGTCCATTATCCACGCTGTTTTAATTACATCCCACAATGCTATTTTCTCGATGTTGTCCTTCATAGTCACATTTTTTGTTAATAAATTGTTTCTGATTCCTTTAATTAAGTGTGGAGGATCAAACAAAGGAATTATCTCCTTGCCTTCTATTTCGAAACTTTGACCTAAACAAATAAAGTACAAAATAAGAAGTCAAAAATAATAAATCTGTTAGTTTGTAAAATGTATAAATAAATTATGTAATAACATACGTTCTGGTCTGTTCTCTAAATTTCGTTTCCTATTGCTGCTGAATAATAATTCTTTAATTGCAGCTTGATTGATTGATCCTTGATCGCATACAGTCGCTACAATGAAGAAGCCTGCTTTTTGTAATTTTTGTACATGCTCTTTTATACATCTTATTAACTGCGCGGTAGGACTTCCGTTTCCGTTGAGTGAGAGAAGGTTCTGTGTGAGATCTGGGTGTTAAGTTCTGACGGCGTGTGGCTGGTGAAGGTGTGGAAGGAGAGTCTGTGTGAGTGGAGTGTGGGCGGTGAATGGTGGGAGCGGTTTGAAAGGTGGAGTGGAGGTGAGAGGAAGCAAGGATAACGAGAAAATAGGGTGAAGAGGCGAGGGTGCGTGGAGAGGTTAGGATTAGGAAAGAGCAAGGGATTTAGGGGGCAGAAAGTACAAAGATGCAAGGTTTGCTCTTTCTTGCGGCATTTGGAAAGTTACGAAGTGTGAAAGGTGTATAGGAGAACAGGGTGTGTTCTTTTTGAATTGTTGGGGGGAATTTTTTAACAGGTAAAATGGAATTGGAGAAAAAAGATAAGAAGGGAGCAAAGACAGGAGCAAAAGCGAGAGGTAGAATGGGTAGTTCAGGAGATCCGTGCTTGAGAGTGATTGGAGAAGGAGAAAGGATAGCAATGAAGGAATGGTTGTTTAAAAGAAAGAGAGAAAGGGAGTATAGTGAGGACGAGGATTCAGAAATGAGCGAAAAAGAGCGAGAGAATAAATGGGCGTTTAAGAAAAGCAATAAATTGAGTAGGTCACCGATAAAGAGAGATAACCCAATTGTGACAGATAGTGAGAGAGAATATATGGATAAGTGGTTAGAGACATTAGAGACATAAGATTGGGAACAGATCAAGGAAAAGATTAGAAAGAAGAAAGTAATGAGAGAAGAGATAATGGAATTGAGGGAGATAAAGATAGAATTTAAGAGAGATATAAAGAGAATGCGGAAAGAAATGAAGGAGAGAAAGGCGGAAGTAAAGAAGGAGTTGGAAAGAATAAAAAAAGAATTCAGAGTAAAGGAGAAGGAGTGGGAGGAAGAAAGAAACGCTTTTAAGAGTAGATTAGAAGCGTTGGAAGAGTCTTGGAAAGGAGTAAAAAAGGTAGAGGAAAGAGTAGAGGGGAAAAAGGAAGCGGTTGGAAAAAACAAGATGGGGATGGCAATAATAGAAACAGGGGTAGAGGAGAGACTAAAAGAATTAGAGAGAAAAGCCGAGATAAAAGAGAGAGAACAGAGAAAGAAAAATATATTAGTTAGGGGGTTAAAATCAAAGAGTGGAGAAGAAAAAGAAGGAGTGAAGAAAGTGTTGAAGGAAATAGAAGCGCAGGTAGAAATAGTAAAGATTAGGAGGGTCGGAGTAGGTAAGGAGGAAGATGAATGTATAGTGGTAGTAGAATTAGGTAATGTAGATCAAAAGGGGAAATAATGGAAAAAAAAAAGTTTAAAGGGAAGAGCGGAGAGGATATTAGATGATTTGACATGGAAAGAAAGGAAAATGCAATGGAGGTTGGGTGAGATAGCTAGGGAAGAGAGAAAGGTAGGATCGAATGTATGGATAAAATACAGAAGAATACAGATTGACGGGAAATGGTGGAGGTGGGATGAAGAGAAAAGTGTACTAAGGCCAGAGGAAAAACAGAAGTAGAGTAAAGAATAAGAAGGAGAACGGGAAAAAGGAAGGGATGTATATGAAAGAATGAAGGGGGAAGAAGAGAGAGAAAGATGAGAGGAGAGAAAAAAAAAAGGGGTAAATGTGTGGTGTATGTGTATGATGTGCAAGAGAGAAAGAGATGGTGAAAGAGAGTGAGAGAGAGAGAGAGTGAGAGGAAAAGAGTGTGTAAAAAGGAGAAAAAGTAAGTAGGGGAAGAGTGTGGAAACGGAAGTCCCCTTCTTGCAAGCTTACATAGGCAAAGTAGTTGATGTAGGCTAAAAAATGTAAAAATGCGTATGTAGAATGCGGCGAATGTAGAAAGTTAGGTTTAAAGCGTGTGTGTGTATGTGTATAGCGAAATTAGAGATAAAAGAAAGATGAGTTAGTTTAAGTTAGTGTTTAAGATAGATGTAAACTAGCATAAGGTATCGTAGTTGTTAATTAGTAAGGTTTACTTTTTGTAAGGTGGATGTAAATTGCAACCCTAAGAGGAGTCAATAAATTTTCTATCTATCTAACTGCGCGGTATTTGTTTGTTTATCACAAAANTTATATGAAATCGGCATCTTCCAACCAGAATTTAATCCGCGTAACATAAATATNAAAGCATGATCCGCGATTTTTTGCGTACGATTGTTGCCCCAATCTTCAAAACCGTATATGATATCCTTATGGATATCATATGTAAAGTTGGGATTTATGGATAC
>NW_018024751.1:0-5392 GCF_002006095.1 Pseudomyrmex gracilis
TATTAAAAAATCCATTTTTCTTTGAAAAAGCATTTTAAAAATGCCTATTTTCCATTTCCTATTTTAAATGGGTATCTAAAACCATTTTGCATTTTGCATTTTTAAATGGAAAAGTTTTACTTATTTTGCATTTTCTATTTCAAATGGCTTTGGATACCTATTTTGCACATCTCTGCATGTAAGAAAAACTTTATATTATCATATACCTACATACAAATTCATTACATTGTTTGCACTTACCGCGACTCATTGTACTATTAATTTCTGATGCCCTCTTCGTCCACGATGCGTGTGTTTTTGCACTAATCCAATATTCCTGATAGTCAGGTTCAAGAAAAAGCTTGTAACTTTTCTTCTGTTTTTTTGGTGATTCTTCACCAGTGCAATCCATGTTTGGGATGATGAGCCTGCATAGAAGAGTTATATATGAATTGTATGTCGACTTTTGCATATATGCTTTACATTTTTATTCAATCTATATATAATAATAAAGTTACAAATCAATGACACATAACACAAAATTTTAAGAAATTTAAAATGATTACTTTATATAATTAATTTAATTTTGTAAATACTATAAATTATATATATAAAATAAAATTCGTTATATTTCCATAGTAAGGAGAAAATTAAAAATATCTGTGAATAAAAGCACAATATCGCGTAAGCTGTCGAAGCAAAGATATATGTACACAATAATTTAGAGTATGAATTTTTTAAATTTACTCTCAATATATTATGTGTCGCAATTGTTCAGCGCTTTTAGCTGTAATATGACATTTTCTGATCTAAAAATAAAAATTACATTAATGTTACGTCCTGGCCCACGGTTACGGTCGGGCTATGATGGAGTAACAGAGAGCTGTCGTTTCTCTATCTTCGCACAGCAGGTTGGCGATCCCGCTGCGGCAGAGTTGAGCGAGTTTGTGTGCTCTCACGGACAGGTCAACGGCGTATGCCAATCTTACTCTATCCTATTAGGCCCCGCTCGTCGGTCTCTTTTTAAGTCTAGAGATTTAACTCTATGAACTAAGGACGAGACCGTACGATCAATTGAGGATGTGGAGAATGAGAGGTCGATTTAATTAAACTGATCGGATATAAAACATATTAGTTCATTAAGAGGGGTTTTTGTTACAATTTTTTAGTTAGGTGTGTTGTCGTGTGGATGGATGCAGTGTCGCGAATTTTACAAATGATCGGAGAGTCATTGCTCGGAGACGGGGCAGAGGAAAGAATGTATACGTGTGGATGTGTGTCGCGAGCGCGTGTGAAGGAGCCTCCGGTAGGGTTTTACAAATGTAAGTGTGTCGGGTGCATGTGTAAGACGCCGATTCGTGGTCTAATGATTGACATTATTCTAAATCAATTTCTATTATTTCATGGATTTTAGCGGAACTAGGGGGAAAGATAGAATAAAACTGACGGACTGGGACTAAGCGGATGTCATTGAGATACGGGAATTTGACAGGGAGGAGTTTTCTGGATGGAGTGGTAGATATTAGGTGAAAGAGATCAGAAGAATTTATTCTTAGGGGATCAATTATAAAGGGGATTTTTTTTGGATCTGCTTTTTGGTAAGCGGAGGCTAATTTAAGGAAATTTTGTAATTTAGAGTCGAGCGGTGGGGTGGTCGATTGAGAGGAATCGGAAGATTCGTCGTCCGCGGGTTCTTGCCCGGATGTGGAAGGTATAGGGGAAGGAGAGCGAGGAGGAGGTGGAGAAGTTGGCGCGGATTGCACATCGCAGCGGATTTTCTGCGAGACAAGAGGGCTCGGAGTGCGTTGGAGAAAGGGAGCGAGGAAGTGAAGGCGGTGGATTGTTCGCGAGAGAATCAGGGCTTACAGGAGAGTAAGAAGGGGATTGATACCACGAATCGTCGTCGTGGTGTGTGTCCGTATGTGTGTCGTGTGAGGTTGCGTGAGATGTGCTTGCGTGCGAGTGTGTCGGTGAGTGTGCGTGCGCGTGAGAGGGAATTGGGTGCGTATCGCAAGGGTTTTTATTGTTATTGTCGCTGATGTCGCTGTTGTCCGCGTAGACAATGTTGGAACGTTTTTCGGGGGTGGTAGGCGTCGGGCGGTTGGGCCTGTCCGGCTCAGCTTTGCCCAAGGCAAACGCGGCGGCTCGGCGCAAGGCTCGGTTCTGCCGATTGCGTCGAGCCTTTATTGTCGCCCGTGAAATGTATTTGTGAGGTTCCACTTAAATCAATTATTTTAATTAATAATAATTCAGAGAAAGGACAAATAGTTCCAAAAATATGTAAATTTCAACAAGCAGTTGGAACTAAATACACGGGTGTTGTTGTGCAAATATATGATGGTAATATTATTTATTCATGATGTATATAAATGAAGCATGAACAACGTTTCGACCTTTGGTTTAGGTCTTTATCAAATTCTACAAATATAATATAGTAAAATATTAAGATATTTTATAAACGTAAATGCGCAAAATAAGATTAATACGTTAACTTACAGATATGTGCTGTTTAACAACACTTTGTACAAAACAATGATGATAATTACGATGTTACAACAAGTCGTATCATATAAACAATGTAGGCCAGACTAGTAGAACTTTACAGTCTAGAATCAACGAACACAAAAATCATATTAAACAAAACACCACGCAAACCTCTGTTATNACAGATCACAGAATTAATTTTTCTCATGATTTTATTTGGGATAATGTCGAGATTTTTGATTGTGAAAGACACTATCATAAACGTTTAATTTCTGAAACGCTACATATTAAAAAACAAACTCACGGCCTCAATTTGCATAGTGACACGGAGAACCTCGATAAGTCTTATTTACCATTTGTTGTTAATACAGTTTAAGTTCACCTATGCGCATGTCTCAATCTGCGATTTCACAGTTCAATTTGATGTCTTTTCAAATTTTTGATCAGTCATGCACAGCTCTTGTTTGCGATACGACTTGTTGTAACATCTTAATTATCATCATTGTTTTGTACAAAGTTTTGTTAAACAGCACATATCTGTAAGTTAACATATTAATCTTATTTTGCGCATTTACGTTTATAAAAAAATCTTAATATTTTACTATATTATATTTAAAGAATTTGATAAAGACCTAAACCAAAGGTCAAAACGTTGTTATGCTTCATTTATATACATCATGAATAAATAATATTACCATCACATATTTGCACAACAACACCTGTGTATTTAGTTCCAACTGCTTGTCACATTGAAATTTAATTAATAAGCTGCAAGAGTCTTATTTGCTTGAGTAACCCGCAGTTGAGCCTTCAAGGTGCGAGGAGAGGAAGAAAGAAAATTGTTTACGGCAAGTTTTTTGTACGCTAAGGATACAGAATTAAAATGGAAGGTCGGAGGTTATCCTAAGCGATTCAAAACCGCGGATATGTATTGGGAGTCATCCAGAGCGATTCAGGATCGCGGATGTCCTCTCTGATTAAAAGAGGAGGTGAAAGGGTGTCTTAGACAGTTCAGTAATCGTTTTTTAAACTTAGCCGATGAATGATTAATTGTTTTTATTTCGCGATTACGTTTCTCTGAGCTCCCTGAAGAGCAGCTGCGGGTTTCTCTCTTTTCTCAATTTCTATTTCTAATTCGTGGAACCTTAATGAACAATTGGTTTCTTAAAACACTTACTACTTAGTTGAGTTGCGGCGGTGTCGGGTTGGCTGCAGGTACTCGGAAGTGGAGAGTTGACCACCAGTGCGGCTTTGATGTCTCGGCTTTGGCATTCACTGCACCAAACTTTACTTTTTCGAACTCGTTGCACCACGACACTCCCGACTTTTTAAGATTAGCGGCTCTTGACTGACTTCGGTTCTGAGAGTCCTGGCTTATATACAATTTTGAGTAAGCGAGGACTCTCCCAATCAGAAAACTCAGTCGAGCTTTGCCAGTTTCTATTTGTTAGTTAGTGGTCGGGTAAACTTCGTGAGATCGCCAATCGGTGACGATTTCTCGCCTTGGTTGGCTCGTCCTATTTTTCGGAGAAGGGAAAAGGGAAAGTGTTGTTTTTTTTTATCACGCCACATAGACCCTTTGCTATTTGCTTATAATAAAATTGCTCGTGGCGCCGGAGTTTCTATTTGCGCCGGCCGCTCTAATTTTTATAAGCGGTGTTTTTCATGACCCGGAGATATCCGGGTTTGTTTGAAAAGCTGCTCGGAGTGTTTAAACGATAAATTTTTCTCGCTTGTTATAGTAAAATTCCGGGTTCTTACTTGGCGCGGTTTATCTTTTCGGGCGCCGATATGATTTCCGTTTGTTCTCCTATGGTTTGGAGTCTGAGTTTCCAAACGATAGGAGACCCGTTTGAGTTAGTTATTGCTTTTCATTATTTACAAAAAGGGGTTTGTTATGCGTTGGCGCGTCGCGTCGCAAGGAAAAGGGGACCGTTCCCAGGACGTAACATTAAGCAAGATAGTTTTATTATTTAGTAAGGCAAAAATGTAAAAAGTCATACCATAAACAAAGTGAGCACCTTATAGCAACAAACAAGATATGGATTTCTAAACAATATCTATAAAAGAATCTGAGTGAATTTACTTACTATCGTGAAGAATTTCCGTAGTAACTACTGTGTAGCACAGCACGCATGTATTTTCTCCTTGTTTTGCACTACAATGTCATACATCTTTTTTTGTTTTATTAATTTGTTTTACTAATGATCTTTTGACTTTTTTGGATTTATCAATCTGCAAAGAAAAATAAGAATATTTTGATTAATAAATCTAAATTAATAAATCTAATAGACTATAAATATCGCATACAATCCTTACCTTTTTTGTACATTACAGTCACTATCAGTGGTATTGTTTGCAAAATCAAGTTCTTTTGGTGGAATAACTGCTCTTTTTTATATTGATTTTATTTTTTAATTTATCAATACTATCTGAAATATGTATATTTGTCATAATTTATAATATTGTTACGCGAGGGGCACCGTGTATGTGTCGCGGGAGCCGCCTGAACGGCGTGCGCTCGGCGCGACTGTTCGTTGCCGGGCGACCAGCGGGTTGTGGTATTAGAGAGTCGCGAGATCTGTCACGTTGCGTTTTCGGACGGCTCGTCCGTTTTCTTGTATTTCTAATTGAGATCCCTGTTGCAATAAAGAGTTTAATAGCAAACCGCGCTCTCTCATTTCCGCGGACAAGTGCGCGATCGCGGAGACCGGCGTGAGAGCTGTTTCCGACGCCACGAGCGCAACAATTTTGGGGGCTCGTCCGGGATNGAGCTCGCGAGAGCGGCGATATGGCTCTGCTACATTCGCCGAGAAAAACGCGAAGCCAAGCTGCGGCGGGAGCGGCTGGGGCGCCGGCGGCGGAGGCGACGGCGACGGAGACGCCGGAGAACGCGACGTTGCACGCGGTGCTGCGGGAGTTGGAACAG
>NW_018024752.1:0-1469 GCF_002006095.1 Pseudomyrmex gracilis
TGGATTTTTTGGATCATCTTGCGATATATTCTCTTTGTTTAATTCGTCGTCTAGATATTCCTGAACTAACTGTTTTGCAGTTTCAAACGCTTTTTGCAATTCCTCTGTTTTTTCATGATATTTTAATGCTGCTAGAAGATGTATATTTATTTTATGAAATGATTCTGTATAATTATCACATCCGTTTTTAAGGTCTTTTAATATTTGCCATGATTGAAACGTGACTAATAATAAAAAGAAATAATTTTACGGTTGTGTATTTACATCGTATTTATAATGATTAATAAGAGAGATATTCACGCTTCCATCCTTTAAGATACCGTCCTTTCTCTATTTTGTAATATACGACATACTTACTTTTTGGTTTACTCTTCGTGATATCATACCACTTTGCAAATTCATAAAGAGACACATTTTCTAATTCTTTTGGTCTTATTGGATAATAAGTATCTATTGTTATAAGGTATATATTAGGTGTATATTAAGTTATGTGTTAAGTATTATACAAGGTGTCCATAAAGTCTGGAAACACCTTTATATTTTGAAAACGGTTCAAAATTATGAAAAATCGCGAAATACGTATTCAATCGTTTTGAGGGGCTACTCTTTTAAGGGGGTTGCGGATGTTTCCACTTCTTAGGGGGACCTTCCAGGGGGCCCCCCTCAGAATTTTTAAATAGAACCCCGCATATTGTAGTATATCAATTGAAAGGGTATAAAAAAAGAAATCTTTTGGTTCAAATCAGAAGTTGATACAGTGAGCCGTTTAGGAGTTAATTACAAGCAAAGTTCGGGAAAAGTCAAGTCTTAAGACATCGTCAAAATCTTATTAAAAGCGAATTATATTAGGATTAGATCAACTTACCTATTGAAGTAGCTGTTCAAAATGAGCACCGTTTACTTCTTGACAATAAAATAATCGATCATAAAATTCCTGTCTAACATTCTGAAATGTTTGCTTGGATATGTCTTTACAAGCTGTCGTAATTCTTGCCTTCAGATCTTCAATGTCATTACAGACAGTTTTGTACACTACCGACTTGAGATAGCCCCATAGAAAAAAATCGTTTGGAGCCAGATCAGGTGAGCGCGCTGGCCATTCAATAGGGCCACGACGGCCTATCCATCGATTGGGATACATTTCATCGAGATATGTGCGTACTTGCCGAGCATAATGAGCGGGACATCCATCTTGTTGGAAAACAATGTTATTCATATCAAATTCTAGATTTCCTTCATCATCTCGAGAATTTTTGACTAAGTTTGTAATTAAAGGATCTATCGTGCTCGTGAGTAATTCTAAATACAAATTGCCTGTCAAAGTCGTATCAATAAACAGAGGTCCAATTATGTGGTCTCCTAAAATTCTTGCCCACACGTTCACTTTTTCTGGCCTTTGTGTGTGGCCTTCTCTCAAAATGTGAGGATTTGAATCACTCCAACATCTTACATTGTGTTTATTAACAAAT
>NW_018024752.1:1654-5411 GCF_002006095.1 Pseudomyrmex gracilis
ATTACAAAGTTGTCTTAATGATGTTACTCCATCTACATTTACACGGCCTAATACTTCTAATTCTGTGACATCGTCTACTTTTGGTCTTCCACAGCGTGGGCGGTCTTTAACAGATTGTGTTTCACAAAATTTTGTTACAAGCTTGTAAACGTAAGCGCAAGTTATTGGACGTTCTGGATAAATTTCATTAAAGCGTCTCGCTGTTGCACGATTATTACGACCACACTCTCCGTAAAGAAAAATAATTTTGATCTTATCTTCAGCAGAACGCGCGGCTCGATCACGATCCATTCTGAATATCGAAAATTAAGTTGTATCGCTTATTCCTACTTGCTGAATACTAATCTTATTGTAGCTACGTAGATTCTACGCGACTTCAAGCGCGTTTCAAATCACATGATTTACGCATNATTAAGCATCGCAGAACACATGATTTACACCGAGTAATAACTACTATCGCAATTGAAACTGAATCTGAATAAAAGTAACAACTTTATAATCGATTATTTTATTGTCAAGAAGTGAACGGTGCTCATTTTGAACAGCTATTTCAATAGATAAGTTGCTCTAGTTCTAATAAAATTCGCTTTTAATAAGATTTTGACGATGTCTTAAGACTTGACTTTTCCCGAACTTTGCTTGTAATTAACTCCTAAACGGCTCACTATATCAACTTTTGATTTGAACCAAAAGATTTCTTTTTTTATACCCTTTCAATTGATATACTACAATATGCGGGGTTCTATTTAAAAATTCTGAAGGGGGCCCCCTGGAAGGTCCCCCTAAGAGGTGGAAACATCCGCAACTCCCTTAAAAAAGTAGCCCCTCAAAACGATTGAATACGTATTTCGCGATTTTTCATAATTTTGAACCGTTTCCAAAATATAAAGGTGTTTCCAAACTTTATGGACACCTTGTATAATAAGCGATATCGGTTAAATTCGGCGTTTGGTTACTGGGTTCAATGTTACGTTAAACGGGGGACTGGAATCCGGCACGGATGTCCAGTCAGCAGTCGCGGGGCGATATGCGACCGCGTGCACAAGGACGCACCGGTCGAAGGTCGCACATGCAGCCGAAAAGATGCAATGGTTTGCATTGCACTTTTCGAAGGCCGGATGTCGCCTGGTTTTCCTCGGCCAATCACAGAGTGATTGACTCGGGGATATAAGCCGGTATCCGGGCGGAAACAGGTAAAATCGTTCCGAATAGTGTTGCTGCCGGAGACTCTGCTAGACAGAGCATCGCTCGTCCGACTTTGCGCCGCGTGTGACATCGCGGGTGAAATAAGTGAACATCGACGTAGAATAAAAGCCATAATATATTTTACGCGATCAAAATATTGTAGTAACAAAAACTGAACATAAAAGTTAACAGTTGTGGCAACAAAGCTGTTTTATTTAATGGATTGTAACCCTTCCCGACGGTCTCTCTCCTTGCGGCATCCAGTGAATCCCACGGGGTGACACTATCAAAGACGGACAAAATATGTTCGTAGATTCTTTATTAAGATTTTCAATTTCTTTGCAAGTCTTTACTTTTCTATATCTAATTTGAGTAACATCTAGCCATCTAATAGTCGTATTTCGATCACTTCTATATAAAGGAATACCTAATAATGTATCAGCAGCTTCGAGAGCTCCACATTCTCTGTTGTGCGTAAATCGCAAAGCAATTTTCCAAAGATAACTTCTTAGTGATTTGTTTTCGTTATTTTTACTATTGGCAATGCAATCGGATAATTCACATTTTCCCGCTTTATTTATATACTTAGTGACGTACCATGTAAGTAATGTTGATTTCTCCCCAATAAATTGTATATCCATATTTCCTTCTCAAGCAATAAAAAGGACAGGATTATAATCATTTATATCACTTTTGTTTTGTCTACGAGGAAGATCATAAAGCCTACGGTGGCTGAAAAATTAGCGTTAACAACATTATCAGTCCATCTTCGATATATGTATAAGTATTGCGAGACTAACTCCAAGTGCCTCGGTGGCCTAACAGGGAAGGCGATGGCACGGAAAGCCGGAGATTCCAGGTTCGACTCCTGGCCGAGGAGTTTTTTTCGCAATATTTTAAAAATTAGTTAGGGGGGTATCCGGGGTTTTTCATATGTGAGATGCAAATCTAGCATCCCGTATGAATTTAAGAATTGAGTTTTCAATTCAAAAAACACTTGTAAAATTTACAAGTAAAATTCGTTACATGTATATATATATATATATATGTACACGCACAGTTTCTGCACAAACATCCTGCAATTGGCTCGTATGGCCTTATATATTTCTTGTTGATCAAAAAGCCTACTTCTATGTTTTAATTGCTTTCTACATGCTATCCAACTTGCGACATCTCTTATTGTCAATGCTTCAGTAACGGGACGTGGAAATCTAAATCTACATCTCCGTACAACTTACGTCCTACCTTCTTAGAACGTAAACAATAATTGTTATGTTTATGCGTCTGATGTGTATTAACATGTTTATATACTAACGGTGAAATATCTTTATTTGGCATTTTGCAGCTTATTTGTTTTAAATTAAAGTTGGAAATTTCTTCAGTAGAAGATTCTCCTATAATCCGTGCATTTTTAATCCAAATTAACAAGTGAAAATGTTGTATACTTCTACCTTGATATTTTCGTCGCCAGAAATAATGAGTTACTTCTCCGATCGGATAATCTTCAGAACATATAAAGTCAAGCATTGCTTTAAATTCATTATCAAGAAATCTCGACGTTGCGACAAGATCTTTTGCAACGAGTACGCTAGTATTTAACAAAGAATTATGCCATCCATTTACTTCACGTATATAATCTTCTAAATCATCCCATAACCATTTGCTCGGACTCAACGTTTAAAATCCACGTCGCAGGTCCATAATGTTGCGCCATGCAATTTAACTCACTTCTTGGTCTTCTCCAATATTGATCCGTATTTCTTAGTTTAGAAAATATTGTACTAGAGTCAGATTCTAAGAGTTCTTTTGACATTGCTTCTAAATAGTCTGCAGCATATTCTGTAACAAAATTGTAAGTATATTACATTCATTTTGTGATAAATTCCGCGACTTAACTGACGAATATTTGCATTGTTTAATAAAAAAAAATAAATATTGTAGATTCAATCTAAACTGTGGATGTTTAGATTTCAAACGACATTTAATAAATTCATGATCATAAAGTTTTACTTTTCTCTTTTCATGTTGTCCGTTAATACTAAAGGGGAATAAATCTGGAAAATACATTAAATACAATAACTTCTCACGATTATTTAAAAGTAAATCATGAACTTTCAACATTTGATATAAAGCTGTCGCAGTTTTATTTTCTTTTTTTTTATATAAAGGATAAATAGTATATCGCTTGTAATAACTATCATTTTTATTTGTAACTTGTCTTAGCAGTGCATCATGATGTTCTGCTATTTTATCGTGTACATTATTTTCTGTTTCTTTTATTTTAGAAGGTGAGTTTTTTAATAATTTGTGTTCATCAAGTGTGGTTTCTACATCAGGTTCTGTTTGTTGCAATTGGAATTCAAGATTCAATTTGTTCTTCAAACATAGTTCTTTATAAGTATTTGGCAAAATAATTTCAGAATACAAAGTATTATTCGTTTTTAACCACGACACGGCATCAAATAATTTTTTAACCTTTAGAGGACGGGGTTGGTCGATATTTCGACCACCCAACGAACACAAACTATTTGATAGTTTTAAGGTGAAATTGATGTGCTTAATAACAGAAAAA
>NW_018024753.1:0-2272 GCF_002006095.1 Pseudomyrmex gracilis
CAGACGGTTGTTTGCTTGCATTGACGAATACTAAACAAATATCTACCGCTACTCGAGCGGGATAGCACTTCTTAAAAAGTTTGAACTTCTATTTAACATCGAAAATGTTCGTGCTCCCTAAAACTTACATTTTTACTTCATTTCTACCATTAGAAAGAACATTTGTGCAAATTTTCAGTCATCTGTTCCTTTGCATTAATGATTAATAAACAAATATCTCTCGTCACTCGAGCGAAAAAGCGCATCTTAAAAAGTTTGAAAGTCTTTTCAACGACGAAAATATTCATGCTCCCTAAAAATTGACCGTCTACTGTGTTTCTAACATTACAAACAATATTTGTGCGAAGTTGCAGCCGATTGTTAGCTTGCGGTGACGAATAATAAACAAATGTTTGTAGTCATTCGAGCGGTTTAGCGCTTCTTAAAAAGTTTGACATTTCTTGTACCACCAAAGATGTTCGTGCTCCCAAAAATTGATTATCTTTTACATTTACAACAAATCAAAGAATAATTGTGCAAATTCTCTGCCGGCTGGTCCTTTGCATTAACAAGTAATAAACAAATGTTTATTGTCACTCGATCGTGATAGCGCTTCTTGAACCGTTACAAAGTTTGACATTTTTGATAACAATAAAGATGTTCGTGCTGTCTAAAAATTAAATATTTTTTGCATTTACAATATATCAAGCAATACTTGTGCAAATTCTCAGCCGGCTGGCCGTTTGCGTTACCAAATAATAAACAAATGTTTATTATCACTCGATCGTGATAGCATTTCTTAAACCGTTACACAGTTTAACATTTTTTTTAACATTGAAGACGTTTGTGCTCTTTAAAACTTATGAACACTTTCAAGATAAAAAAAAATGTTAAACTTTGTGACGGTTTAAGAAGCGCTATCACGATCGAGTGATAATAAACATTTGTTTATTACTTGTTAATGCAAAGGGCCAGCCGGCTGAGAATTTGCACAATTATTCTTTGATTTGTTGTAAATAGAAAACATAAACAATATTTAGGGAGCACGAACATTTCAATGTTATACAAAATGTTAAACTTGGTACCGATGTATGAAGCGCTATCCCGCTCGAATGAAAATAAACATTTGTTTATTACTTGGTAATGCAAAAAACCAGCCGGCTGAGAATTTGCACAATTATTCTTTGATTTGTTGGAAATGTAAAAGATAAACAATTTTTAGGGACCAACGAAAACAGGTTTAGTTGGTCATAGTTCCGGAAATTTAGGTTTTTTAAAATCGGCCGCCGCGGCCCTGCATTTCGGCGGTTTCGGGCTAAAGCCTCTTGCACAATGGACGGAATAGCGATAGCGATAGAAATAACAAAAGTTTTAAAGAGTTTATATTTAAAAATAAAGGTAGGAACATCGGAATCTAACATACAAAAATACACATGTATCAATGCAGATTAGAAAATCGGAATAAGTAATAGCGATAAAATTTCCGACGAGTTGAAATTCTGTGTTAAAAAATGTGTTATTTCTATCGCTATCGCTATTCCGTCCATTGTGCAAGGGGCTTAAGTCTCCGGGCCACCTTCAGTTTCATGACAATGACGGGAAGGATCTCTTGGCACTTTGACGGAGACGGCGATAGAGAGCTGGCAGCTAAGTGCGAGCAGGACAGAACGCGCGCGCGTCGCGATTAGACAGAGACATCGCGATGGTCCTATACGTTAAAAAAAGCAGGACGATCTTCAATCAAGCCTTTTAACACTCCCGTTGCTCTTTCTCTCTCTCTCCTTATCTGTCATTCTTTCTTTTTCCGTCTTCGTCTCTCTCTTGCTCTGTGTCTCTCGCTCGCGCACACACACACGATCGAGAAGAACGCGTACAACATAAGAATGTTAAATTACATCGAATTCAAACAAAAAACAAAAGCTCTCCCTTACTCTCTCTCTCTTTCTATCTCTTGCGCGCGCGCAACTTACCTCCTTTTCTCTTTGTGCTTCTTCTNTTTCCTATGGGTGTCCATGATGAGATATCAACGCGACGACGTTACAGGTGGGACAAAACGTTTAATCATGCGCACTCGACGAAAACCAGCGCACGAAACCTGGACACTCTCAGTCACTGCCAAGGAACGTATCCGGGCGCGCGCGCGCGTGTGCGTATTTCTTCGCGTAAAATGAAAAAAAAAAAAAAGAGCTTCGCGATTCCCCTACCTACCCAGTACCCACCAAATATCACGTGTCAGCACGCCGTGAAAGCATGCCATGTGAACAACCCAGCAAACAAAATGGTGGCAACGTGC
>NW_018024753.1:2558-4208 GCF_002006095.1 Pseudomyrmex gracilis
ACGCACGAAGTCCAAATATGGGCATAGATGGTCGAGCGTCATTATGCGCCGCATGCGCACAAAGCAGCTGGAGAGAGAGGCTACTATATTGTCTGCACCGTAACGGTGAGCTTCAGGTCGGCACCGTACTAGCAATATAGGAGTATTACATATATGACCAATATATTGTTCACATGGCATGCTTTCACGGCGTGCTGACACGTGATGTTTGCTGAATACTTGCTGCTGAGTGCTTACTGAGTCCACGAACTGGCATCTCTGTTCGCAGTGCCTGCACTCAGGCCGCGAGACCATTGGGCCGGTCCCGAGAAATCACGCTATTTCAGGCATTAAAAACAAAAGCAATAATGCTTAAGAGAGTACTGGATACCGACTATAAAAACTTGTAAATCGACGTTTTAATAGTTATATAATATACTGCATCAAATCCAAAATGCTTATACATAAACAAAAAAATTATGTTAAGTGTTTGCTGTTGTTCTTTGGAATGTCAAAATTCAGCATAAAGTTTTTCTTATACACTATTCTTTTATAACCTCANCATATATTCATGTATATAAAATTATTTCTAAGCTTATGTACGTATTTACACTGAACTACAGCAATAAGTAAGACAAAAAAGAATCCAATGAGATATTCAGATTATGATTGGAATGTGTAGTTGACGAGAAAAAACGATTTTCGTGATGACAGCATAAATTATCACATAATATATTTGTAAATAAAAAAAAAGCATTATATACCCATTTTCAAGAGCACCATGTAGTTTTTTATATTTACTTGCTTCATTAGAAGCATTTTTCATATGATGCAGTATACAAAATNAGAAAGTAGTAAAATTTACGTTTCTAAAACGTCGATTTACAGGTTTCTATAGACGGTATCTAGTACCCTCTTAACCGCTAGCTGCTAGTCACCCGGTACACTATCGCGTAAGTAGCGCCATCTTTTAAGAGGATGCTGAACCGCTGGCAAAAGTACGCTCAACTGCTTCTCAACCGCTACGCTATCGGGTAGGTGGCGTTATCTCTCGGGATCAAGTCAAACCAAAATAAAAATAAATACCATAAAAGAGACAGGGATAGACATATGTTTTTCTCTGACGCTTCTGCTAAAATTGTACTAATCGTATTTGGAATTTTTCTTGTCTCACAAAACTTCAAAATCTATTTTGAAGCACTCAAAATAGTTGTCTATGTTTCTAGATTGGGATAAAGATATTTTTATCTGGATTTATATGGCCAATTTTGCATATAAAGTAAAATGTAGATTCTGTAATAACAGTCTCAAAACTATTATTTGTTTTTCTTAAATTTTTAAGCTTTATCTCATTCTTTCCTATATTTTCTTTATTTCTAGAGAAGCATTTTTTATTCCGATTCATATTTTTCACAAAAAATTCCAAAAACTACATGACAGTAAAACAGGACGGTTCAGCATTTTCTTAAGACAGTCAAATTAAAACAAGGATAGACATGTGTTTCTATACCGCTTTAAAATTGTACTAATCTTAGTTCACAATTTGGTTTGTCTTACAGGGCCTTAGAAGCCAGTGTACAGAAACCCCGGTGTATGTGGTATTTAAATGTAGTTGAGAGGAACATCTTACAAAAAGTAAGGATGTCGAACTAAGAAATAAACAACTAAATA
>NW_018024753.1:8353-9081 GCF_002006095.1 Pseudomyrmex gracilis
TTACTTGCTTCATTAGAAGCATTTTTCATATGATGCAGTATACAAAATAAGAAAGTAGTAAAATTTACGTTTCTAAAACGTCGATTTACAGGTTTCTATAGACGGTATCTAGTACCCTCTTAACCGCTAGCTGCTAGTCACCCGGTACACTATCGCGAAAGTAGCGCCATCTTTTAAGAGGATGCTGAACCGCTGGCACAAGTACGCTCAACTGCTTCTCAACCGCTACGCTATCGGGTAGGTGGCGTTATCTCTCGGGATCAAGGCAAACCAAAATAAAAATAAATACCATGAAAGAAACAAGGAAAGACATATGTTTTTTTCTGACGCTTCTGCTAAAATTGTACTAATCGTATTTGGAATTTTTCTTGTCTCACAAGGCTTCAAAATCTTTTTTGAAGCATTCAAAATAGTCGTCTATGTTTCTAGATTGGGATAAAGATATTTTTATCTGGATTTATATGGCCAATTTTGCATATAAAGTAAAATGTAGATTCTGTAATAACAGTCTCAAAACTATTTTTTGTTTTTCTTAAATTTTTAAGCTTTATCTCATTCTTTCCTATATTTTCTTTATTTCTGGAGAAGCATTTTTAATTCCGATTCTTATTTTTACAAAAAATTCCAAATACGATATGAAGGTAAAACAGGACGGTTCAGCATTTTCTTAAGACAGTCAAATTAAAACAAGAATAGACATGTGTTTCTATACCGCTTTAAAATTGTAC
>NW_018024754.1:0-2021 GCF_002006095.1 Pseudomyrmex gracilis
TAATAATTAAGTTAGTGGTTTTTATATAGCTTTAATTATAGGCATGATGGTTTCATCTATATTTATAGATTTTTATTTGATTTATTATCTGATTTTTAGATTGTGTGAGAGGGTTTTAGGAATATCAATGTTGGTTTTAATTGTTCGTTATTATGGTAATGATATATACTATTTTATGAATTTATCAAAGATTTATGATAAAATTAATCTTATTGTTTTTGTTTTCGGTTCCGTTAATTATGAAATTTTCTATAATTAGTTTTTATCCTATTTTGTGTTTTATAGGAGTCTTAATTATGTCAGTGTTTAATAAGTTTAGTTTTGATATAATAGGTTATTACAGTTTTGATTATTTTATATTAGATAAAAGTTCATATTCTTTGGTTATAATGACCTTATGGATTTTGGGTTTGATGTATCTTAGTTTAGATAAAGATGTAAATTTAAATTTTAAGATTATTACTTTTTTATTAATGCTTTTAGTTCTTTTAATATTTTTTATAATAAATAATTTAATGTTAATATATCTTTTTTTTGAGTTGTGTGTGTGAGTTTAATTCCTACTTATTTTATAATTGTTTATTGAGGGTCTAATCCGGAGCGTTTAAGAGCTTCTTTTTATTTATTAGTGTATATGTTGTTGATTTCATTGCCACTATTATATTATATATATGTTTTAATTAATGATAATATGATTGTTATGTTTTTTATATATGAAGTTTTAAATGTTAAATCTTTTGGGTGATGGGATTATTTAGTTATTACAGGGGCCTTTTTGGTTAAGCTTCCTATTTACATTTTTCATGTTTGATTACCTAAGGCTCATGTTGAAGCTCCTGTTTATGGTTCTATGATTTTAGCGGCTGTTTTGTTGAAGCTGGGTGGGTATGGTCTTTACCGTATTTTGTGAAGTTTAAAGGTCAATATAGATTATTGTTTACTTATTATAAGTATTGGTCTTTTTGGTAGTGTAATAGTTAGGTTTTTAAGAATAATTCAAGTTGATATAAAATTATTAGTTGCTTATTCATCTGTGGTTCATATAAATATAATGCTTGGAGGTTTAATAACATTAATGATGTTGGGGTGGACTAGGGCTATAATGGTAATAATTTCACATGGGATTTATTCTTCAGGGTTATTTTATATAGTTAATATGTATTATGAACGATCTCATAGTCGTTTATTGGTTTTAAATAAAGGTATAGTAAGATACCTTCCTGTTATATCAATATGATGGTTTGTATTGTGCTCTTCAAATTTCTCTTATCCATTGTCTTTAAATTTTTTTGGTGAGATTACTTTATTAATGACTATTTTAAGATGATGTCCTGGATTAATATTAATTATAATTTTTTCTTGTTTTTTTTCAGGTGCTTATTCTGTATATTTATTTAGATATGTTCATCATGGTAGGTACACATATAGATTAATAATAAGTGGACCTACAATTAAAGAGTTAGTGGTAGTAATTATACATTATTTGCCATTATTGTTAATTATTTTTAATCTTTTTATTTTTTATTATTTAAGTAGTTTAAAATAAAATTCTAATTTGTGGTGTTAGAGATGCTTGTAAAATAGGGCCTTAGATTATTTATTCAATATTAATGTATACATTATTTATATTTTTAATTTCTTTGTCTTTTTTAATAATAAGGGTTGTATTTAAAATATTAATAGTTGGGATTAGGTTGGAGTGATTAATTTATAGTTTTAAATCGTTTAATTTAATGTATTATGTCTTGTTAGATTGAGTTTCAATACAATTTATTGGAGTAGTATTGTTGATTTCTTCAATGGTTATGATGTATAGAACTATTTATATGGAAGGGGATAAAACATTAATACGGTTTTATATTAGGAGTATAAATAAGTTTCCGCCGTTTTTTATCAAAAGTGGGCATTTATTGTGAAAGAACGGTACATAATGTTTTATTCGAAGTATTGTCCATCGCTAGCCACTACCTTTTCCCATCTTTCTGGTAGCATACGGATACCTCGTCGAAAAAACGCTTCAT